>NC_045801.1:51858224-52162390 GCF_009873245.2 Balaenoptera musculus | reverse complement strand
AGAGAGGAAGAGAGACAGAATGCATTTTGTAGACAACAATGACCCAAAGGACAACTGCTAAGAATACATGCAAAGCTATTATAATTCAACGTCAGGCAAACCAAATCATTAATCTATGACTACATAGGTATTTTAAGTGCTCAATATCTCTTTTATTGGAAAAGAGAGGAAGCCGTTATTTGATCTACATGAACAGAAGAACGCTTACCATTCTCACCGTCATATCCCCAGTCAGGACTTGCCATGATCTTCTACTTAGTTTTCTTTTTCTGAAAACAAAGATAATACCTGAAATAAATGACTGCAACTGAATGTGCAATAGACAACTGAAACCACAATTTGTAGGTTTTTATAGAACCATCTCTACCCTTAATATGTTACTATTTCATCACCTCTACCTATCAGGAAGTATATACATGTAAAAAAAATAAGTATTCTAAAAGAAGCCCACAAGGGTAAGGTCAGTTCCAATTGTTTTATTTTCTTATATTGTAAAAGAGAAATACAGAAATCTTAGCTTTTATAAAACCAAGCGCTGTTTCTCTCATGTTAGTAGAAGATATGGCTGAGTATTATCATATATGATTCTTTGAATTTCTAACTGAAAATGACTGTGCACTTGAGATTTCCAATTTTTACCCTTGCTGGACACTTAAGCAATACTAGCAACAGTAATTTAGTAAGAAGAATAATTTGCGTGTTTACAGGCTGATCAGAACAAGTATCATGATGTTAATTTAAAATCAGGTAACAGAATCACTAATTATTTGTAATATATATTATTCATAATGGTACATTTCAAAGACACACATGATGAGAATAAAGTCCTTCATTTTTAAAGCAGTTTGGATTCATAAATGGAGAAGATTTTATTAATATTGAAATTAAATATGGTCCAATATTTATTTTACACATCAAATAGAGGTCTTCTGTATAGTTCTATACAATTTATAGAGCACTTTCGTATTATTTTATTTTACCACTACACACATAAATCCTATACAGTGAGAATTATCATCTTGTAGCTGAGAGATGTTGAGGGTCTTCACCACAACTAGCAAGAAGCCAAGAAGCCAAGACTTCAGCCTCCAAGTGCGGTTGTTTTCTTTACTACACCTCTGCTGAATGCCACACTGAGCTATGAGGTGGATGATCCCTAATTCTCTTTCTATGCCCACAATTCTCTTAAGTCCAATTTAAGCTTGGACCATGGTGAGACTTGCCACTTGTTGAGTGATGAGAAGATCTACAGGACTTTTCAAGGAGGCAAAGAAAACCAATTAGTATGTGTCAGACTGGCTAGGTCCATATTTCCAAGGCTCTAAATGTGCTCAGAGGAAACACAATTGGAAAACATAAGCTTCCATAGTAATGACTGATTTCCATGCCTTGGTAGTCATACTTCCTTTCACACTTTGGAATTGTCTGAGCTACCTAGGCTTTCTGAAATAAGTGAATCTGGCACAATTTTTAGCAAGGCTGACCAGAGGCACATTATTTGTCCCTTTTGGCTAATGATAGCCAACTAGCTCAGATGCAGATGGACTATGTATGGCTCATGAACAAAGTTAGAAGAGGCCTAAGCTTCCATTCCACACTTTAGTAGGCAGAAGAAACTATTACTTGAAAGGGAACTTTTTTTAAACATACCATTTATTAAAGGTCCAGTATTACTCAAATGCTAGGCTAAACAGTTTATATGCAGTAATTCATTTAATTCTCACAATAACCAAATTAGGCATTAAAATGTGTATTCCACATAAGAGGAAATTGAAGACAATTCCTCAGGGTTATGCAAAGCTTGTAAGTGGCTGCTTATATCTTACAAGCCTAGGGTTTAAACTTAGATCTGTCTAACTCCAAAGCTTGTACTCTTTCTTAAACTTCCACTGTCAACAAATGCCCATTGACCTCCACTTGATTCTGTTTTCTGGAGGATTGGATTGGTTGATCTGGTCTGGTCTGGCTCATGATGACCAGTAGTCAGACTTGACCCTTGGGCTATTTCATTCTAGACCCAGAGTCTCAGGTTGGCCAGAAGCTCATGGAATGATAGAAACAGGCTACTCTTTGCCAGGTAAGTTGCTCTTCCTAATTGCTACTTTGTTAAAAGTAACTTTAAATCAAACTACTATATTAATCAACCTATTTGGAAAAAAGGACAACTTCCAATTGAATCAGGAGCAAGTAGGCTGATGGAAAAACCTATAGTTTTTTAAAAAGTAATGTAAAACTGGATAAATAATTTTGATTAAGAATTGGTTAATTGGTAACTCTTAGAAGTATCAAGTTATATGTCAATTATATGTCAATAATATGGAAAAAAACCAATTGTAGTACTTTAAATAGAGATTTTTAAATGTTGAAAGAATGATGTGCAGAATGTTTAATTTTAATAATTACATTGGTTTAATTTGCAAATTTGATGAAAATGTTTTAATGGGCTGAGGGTAGAAGGGAAAGGAAGATTTCTTCCTTTACCTTATGAAATGGAATTTTAGAGGCCAAATATTTACTGAAAAAAATATTTAAAGATAAAATGTTGATATTATCTTACCCTTAAACCATATGCCATAATTTTATCTTTTGACCTTCTTTCACAATAAATAAAATTCTTGCAACAAACACACAAGCAAAAAGAATTATGAAAAGTGATAAAAGATTTACTATTATTATTAAGGAGAGCCATTTCACCGTGCACTCATCTAGGGGTACTGGAGTAGGTTAGAAAAGACTATTGTTCATTGAATAATTACCATCTGTCGGATCCTTTAAAATAATGACTTAATTCAGTTTCACAGTAGACCTAAGGATTAGGTTAGTCTCACCCCACTTTTAAAGAGGAATAATTGAGGCTCAGAAAATTCAAGGAGAAGAGCCAGGATTTGAATCCATTTCTGGTTACCTCTAAAACCCATAAGTGCATCCTCTTCTCTATTTTATTACACCACCATTTTAACAGGCTGTCTATAAAACATTTGCTTTAAAGTTACTTAATAGGACTTCCCTGGCAGTCCAGTGGTTGGGACTCTGCACTCCCAATGCAGGGGCTGAGGGTTCAATCCCTGATTGGGGAACTAAGATCCCACATGGGCCTGTGGCCAATAAAATAAATACATACATACATACATACATAAATACACAAATACATAAAGTTACTTAATAGCTTATTACATTTATTTATTGAGTAGCATCAACTAACTTTGTTGAAGATTTTTTAGTGCCCTGAAATGTTTTCAAAAAAGCAGAGACATTTTCTCAATGTTTTACAAAATTTGAAAACCATGTTTAGCTAATTTTAAATTATATTTAGCATTTCTTATTTGAATTTTTTTCTCCTAATCTCTTAAATGAACATTTTCCTCTGAGTCCTACTTCAATCTTTTAAAACTGAAAGCATGAACTCTTATGAAGGCAAGTAAATTATGATGAGTTTCAAATTTAAATTTATAATTAAAAAATAATTCTTTGGTATGGAAGGAACTAGGAATGTGAAAGAGTGCTGTGTCTAACTATGGTAGAGATCTGCTAAATGCCACTGAAAAGAAATTCCAAAAGGCAATACAGTTCTATAATCCTTAGCATTACATAAGGATAGGTGGCTTCCCTGGGACCCATATATTCCCTAAAATAAGGAAATATACATAGTGAAAATCAAGTGTCATTTTTATTAAATTTGGCATAACTCTCACTTTGCTCCCTAATTTCCCTGCTTTTCCAGAATTGATACTGTTTAGGGTGACAAGAGAAAGCTTATTTCTAGTGGAGAAGTGGGTCATGGAAAATGGTTATATTATCTTGTACATTTCTGCAGTAAGACAATTGGAAATTCTGCTGAATCAGTTTAAATGGCAGGATGGTTTATCTGGATTTCACAGCTATTATTTCTTCCAAACTGGTCTTTCTCTCCACTTGTAACAAGATGTCTTACCAACTTTATTCTTCCCAGTGGATGTCTTTGTCTCCATCCATACCAAGCTTGTTCCCATTTTAGGACTTTTGCACTTGCTGTCCCCTCTGTCTGGATGCCTCTGTATCCAGATCTTTACACAGGCTCAAATTTCACCTCCTCAGAGACAAGTTTCCTGACGTCTAAATTTAATATACCCCCTGCTTCTCAGTCACTCTATTAATTCAGTCTGTCTTCTTTCTTTCATAGCATTTGTTACATCCTGAAATTATTAATTTTTTTGCATCCTGAAATTCATTTGCTTACTTGCTTAGTATCTATAACCATCTCTATAATGACACCTGGATAATGATGGACCATTTTATTTTTTTAAATCACTGCATGGAAAATAGTGGTGTTCAATAAATACTTTAGAGAGAACAATTAAGTGGTCATTTTAAACTTCAATTATTGTATTTCTATAAAGACTTAGAAGAAAAAACACTCATCAGGGACGGCATCCACCCAAACGTACTGGTCTGAACTCAGGGGTGTGTGAATGAGTTTTGCTGGAGATGAACTCATGTTCGTATTTGGAACTAAGGAAAAAGAGCCTTTCCTCTCTCAGTTCTATTAATGGAGGAATGAAGTGACCCGTCTGTGTCTGTCAGTCATTGCTGGGAGAGTGAGAATGTTGGTCTTTATAAGTGTCAACTTTTTTGACACTTTGTAAGTATCAAAACTTAACTCTTGAAATGTGGTTTGAACTTTTGACATAGAAATTTCACAGATCCATAACTCATGGATTTTATTACTGTAATAAAAGAAAAACTTTCAACCTTATATTTCCTGCCTTGGAACATTTTATTTTTATTTTTGAAGGCAGTTTTAAAATTCACTAATGAATATTTTTTATTAACCTAGTCAACTCTACATAGGTAACTATTTTAATACACAGCATAGAGGTATTCAATTTCTTACAATTTCTTGCTTTTGAAAACATTACATTTTAAATATACATAGTTGATTGTCATATGCATTGAAATTACTGGTTGGAACGATATATACTGAATACACTGAAAATATAGGCTGTGCACTTTTTTTAAAAAAATTATTTATTTAAAAATTTTTTTGAATTTTATTTTATTTATTTATTTTTATACAGCAGGTTCTTATGGCTTGTGCACTTTTAAGCTAATTGTTAGGAGTCTCTTCTACTGGATGAATGGGTAACTTGTGCAGATTAATTGTACCATCTTTATATTTATTTTTAAAACAGACAAAATAATATTTGTCTTATCTCCTATAACTGTTTAGGGAATTGATGGGCTCCTCTATAACAGATGACATAATTAAGCAATATTTTTCATCTCAAAAGAAAATAACATGCATAATCCTTAATGGACCTTAAAATACTGCACAAATGTAAATGATTAACTTCAGCCTCAAAAAAAAGTTTGATTTTAACTCTCAGGTAAATACATAATATAAATACATGAAATAAAATAAAATAGTTCGAGTGATTGCATGTGGCCTGAAATTCAAACAATTGAGTAAAAGACATCTGCTTGCCACAGATTAAACTAAATCCCACATGTAAACATGAAAGGAGATAAGTTCTCAAATGTAAATATTAATGGAAGTGAAGGTCAGTCACATCAGTCACCTTATCTTAAGATGTTTCATGCAACCTTTGTTGGGGTCCATCTACCTAAAAATTATCTGAAGATTTAACCCTTTTATCAAAAACTAGATTTCTAAAACACATTTGAAACTGAATATGTCCTCTCTTAATACCGTGTTTCTTAATGTATAATCTGTAGATCACCTGCTTCAGATTCACATATATGTGAACTAAAATGCACATGCATGTCTCATCCACTCCCTTACTTTTGTGAGATGACCTGATGCAATTTAGATTGCTAACACATATCAAGCTCTGTTGGTAAGTATTGGTAGCCTTTTATAGACGTATCTGGGGGCTATAGGAATCTGCCTTCACAATCTAATTACTAATGATATGTTTCAATGAAAGCAAGTCTCTGATCAAACCCCCTCCATTGTACATTCATTAGTAGCAAATTGGCACAAAATAGTCATGTGACTTGTCTGCAGTTTCAGGAGGGCTTGCTGCAAGTGAGGCTCACCACCCAGCACCTTGAATGAAGGACTCACTTCAAACACGCTTTGATGATATCAGGACTGGTGATCTTTGTTGTTGGTTCAGGCAGCTGGGTCCACTGGGGCCCAATGGGGCCTAGACTTACATACTACATCAATGGCATTCAAGTATTGTACTTGTCCACTCATATATCTTGTTCATGTAAGAACTATGGATTTAGCAAATTTTCTCTAGTCACTTATTACTCTTGATACCACTAATTTCATGAGCACAAAATTATTTTGAATATCCTTTATAGTAAATAACTAACCTTTCAGTGTTGAGTTAGCTGTAGATATGGTAAGTAGTCACCTCTGAAGATCCTAGGTCCTGATTAGGATGCTATTATGCATTCCTATTAAGCATTAGATTATATTAACAAACACATTATTAATACTGAAGTAACACCTACTGAATCAAAATCTCTTCACAGGAGGCCTGAGAATCTGTTTTAATGAACATTCCAAGGTGACATTTTAAAACACATTTGGACACTTTTACCAACACTCTTTTAAGAGGAATGTCATTTTCCTCACATGCCTTCCTCTTTTAGGAAGAATACCAAATATTAGCAGCCACTTGTAAAAATATTTACTGTTTTACTAGTTTTTATCCTCATAAGACTTTAAAAATCCTTTAATGCTTTTACTAGTACCTGCCTCCAGAGGAGAAATCTTTTTTTCATTTTTTTTTTTTTTGATGCTTTTTTATCTGTTGGGTCAATGTGCTAACAACAGGGTGGTGACGTCTTCTGCAGGGGTTTTTGAATCAAATGCTCAAGTCGGTTACATGGTTAAGTGAAGACAAGCATAATAACCAAATGCCTTTTAGTAGTGGAAATATCCATGGCTGCATGCAAGAAGTTGCCACTTTAATTCTCTCTTAACTGATTCCTGTCCTAGTAGGGCTACCAAAGAAAAGCGGCAAGACCACTAATTGAAATACCGGTTTGCAGAATGACTCAGAGTGCACAGAAGTACATTACAGAGAACCCCTTTACTGATCTTAAAAGAGTGATCACTTTGTTATAAAGCAGAAACTAACACACCATTGTAAAGCAATTATACTCCAATAAAGATGTTAAAAAAAAAAAAAAGAGTGAACACGGACACTTAACGCGGATGAAGCCATAGCTACAATGCTCCTTTGGTCTCTAAAGACTTTCTTTAGAGTCACAGCTATTTTCAGGTGTTGTTAGCATTAACTAAAATTTGTCTATCTGTCTAACCTAATTTCTCTGAATCATTCTATTTCTTTATTGTGAAGCGGGCTAATGATCGTACTCACCTTGAAGGTTTTGCTTTTTTATGAGGATTAGAGATAAAGGCACATAGCAGATGCACAGTAAAAGATAGCTATTATATTTTCACTGAGTGTACTACTAATAATGGAAAACTGCGTGGGTTGTGGTTAAATTGGATGGGAGAGTTAAATGACCCTGAGAGTTGAGGACACAGGTCTGTGTCAGAACTTCCAAGACTTTGACTGATGAAGTATATTAGCTAATCAGCCTTTAAACCATGGGACATAATCCTCCTTAGGGTTTTTTTTTTTTTTTCTAAGAAATAGGTAAGAAATAAATTGAATGATTATAGATGCTTTTCAAGAAAGAAACTCTTTCTTCTAGAACAGGCCCATAGAAAGGGGCTTTACTCACTGTAATTTTACTCACGTGATCTTACTTATAACTTTTAAGAAGATTGTGAGCTGAGTAGAACAAATGTTAGTATCCCTCTTTCAAAATGAAGAAAGAGGCTTTCACAGATGAGAAAGTTAAGCTACTTACCCAAAGTCAGATGTAAGTGTTAGAACAGTGTCTTCAAGCTCTGTATCAAGCATCCTTTCCAGTGACGAATTATAAAATCAAACTAAAAATAGTGTTTCTTTCATCATTTTGTACTTCATTATTAAAAAAGAGTTCAGTGATATGGTTAGTTATTACCTCTCAAACAGTCTTTGTATTTTCCTTAAAATAGACTTCTTAATGTCAACATAGACAGGGCTTGGCTTTTTTGTTCATGGGAGGGGTCAGGGTGCTATACGGGCCATCATCTTTCCTGAATGATGGCTGCTGTGGGTTTTTGCATCTCCACAGCCAGGCTGTCCAGGCCCACAGAGCCATCACACATCCTTCTTGATGTTCTTTCAGTGTCTACCCTTCTAACATTTCTGTAGAGAAACCAAGCTACACATGATTTCAACTCCCTGGTTGCAATGTAGCTCATGAACATATATCTCTACATTTCCACAAAAATCTACTTTATTTCTTCTAGTCCTAGGGTGAAGGATCAGAGCCAGGATGGAACATAACAGATCCTCCTCCCTTATATTTCTAGGGCTGGAGGAAGAAAAAGTAAATTTATATTAGATTCCCTACAACAGAATTTCAAAAACAATAGTTGTTCTTTTAGCTAAAGGCTAAATAGCAAGATTTTAATGAAAGTCCTTCCAGATCCTGTCTCCTGTAAACAGATTACTTGTGTAATTTAGTTGCTAAAGGCCATATGTCTTATTCTGACTTTTCTCTGCTTTTCTTTAAATTTTTTAAAAAGTTGCTCTAGGCAAATGAGAGCTACTTAAATATATAACTTATACTAAGCTGATCTCAAAGATAGACTTGGCTACAAGTAAGTGAAGAATATTAAGAACTCTTGAAGATCTCTGGTAAAATATAACTGTTCCTTCAGCACTGACTCACATAGTGAGAGTGCACAGAGTCTTTTCCTGTAGTTTCTTAGGGATCCTTTCTGGAATCAGAAAACTTTGGAGAGGCTACTTGGGCAACAGTTCTCAACTGTTGACTTGAAAGGCCTTGGGTTTCCAAACTTCAGGGTTGAGAGTGAAAAGATGTTGATTGCATTCCCTTACACCTCGTTTATCTGGTCTGTGGTGGAGTTCCTTAATATGCAATAGTTAGGTAGTTCAGTAACAAGCCTAAGTCCTTTAAGACTGTCCCAGACTGTGCCTTTAACTACTTGGTAAAGTTCCACACAACCTTTGTGCAACTGCCTGAAGATTACAAAATGAGGCAATGACATGTAGATTAGTGCCTTAGTTTTCCGTCATCACCCAGGAGGCAGCCGGAACCGGTCTGGTGAGAAAAAACTCCAGGAAAATCACTTCCCCAGGTTCATGTCAGTAATGCTTTTAAAATGAAGACCCACAGAGTCCAAAGGACTCCTTAAGGGCCTTAGTGGCTAAGAATGAAGCTCCAGTTAGAATGAAGCTTATGAGCATAAACTTCCTAGAACAAATAGGACTGTTTTATGCAGTGATTTGATCTGGGGAAGGTGAATTCCTGGCAATGTTATCAGTTCCTCCTGTTGGTAATTTCTGGGGGTGCTAGCTAGCTGGGTTTACATTTGACATTCTTACAATGTGGTCTTTTGTTTCTCCTGTTGCAGGCTCCAAGAGTTCTCAGAGATCCCCCTCAGAGTTGGACATGATTCAACTGTGCGGTTGCTTGCAGCTGGCACCAGCTGTTGCTACACTTTTCAATCTTAATTTTGTTTTTTGGTTAAGATTGTGTTTCTAGTCCTCCCCCAACTTCTGATACTACACATATAGTGCCAAGTTGTTTGCTGGTGAGCATGATATTATTAGTAAAGGCCAGTGGCTCCTTTCAAAGGAGCCTCAACTATTAACCTAAAATCACTTCTGGAAATAAGGCTGTGTCATTTATTTTGGTTACTACATTTTTAAAAGAATCATTCTAAGTTTAAAATAAGAGGTGGCAAATAAAACTTTGCTTAAGGATTCAAGTCATTAAAACATAAAGTTGGAGTGGTGAGGAAGAAAGGAAATCATCATTTAGCAGCCGCTAAACGTCATAAAGCTTGAAGAAAAGATAGGGTGACTTTTATTAAATCAAATATTAGCAGCAATGCTCTGGCATGATGAACATGCCTTCTGTATGACATGAGTTTGATATCCACTCAAAAAATGGCCTAGTGAGGAGAGAAACGCCAACCATAATAGATGTGACCTTTCAGTGCCTTGGCCATTGGCATTGCATGAGGGTAATCCTAGATCACCCATTTTTCCATTTGGATGTAGCTGAGACTGACGGGGCAGGTGTCCTGCCTAAACCAACTAATTTACGATCTGCTTTCAGTCTCCTTCCTACTTGCCTCTTCCAAAGTGAGCTTGAAAATCCAATTCTTTCCACTACCTCTTCAGAGAACCTAGAGGTAAGGTAGCGATATAGTATTTTTGTTACTGGTAAGGCTGCTTGAGCCAATGCAAAGATTGATGATCAATGCATGCACCTGAAAAAAATATTTAAATCTATTAAATTTAGTAAGATTGAAATGCAGCTACTCACCGAAGACTTGAATTGCAGTGTCTAGAGAAAGCTAAATTGAGCACAACTTAATCCCCTCAGCATAATATGAACAAAGCATAAGACAAATGGTACCACGGCAGTCGGGCACCACAACTTATGGTTGTCAAAATGAGCTATGGATTGATTTTGTTACTCACAATTACTCACACACTTCTATTAAGGTCACCAGCCTGCCTCCTTAATCATCAGGGCTGCCCCCAGATCATTCAATCCAACTCCAGGCGATGGACAGTGAAAATTTGTTGGGATTTTGGTGACCCATCACTTCTTAGAGTATAAAATTGGGCTGGACAGCACTGCATGTGAATGGGGAGAGAATCACATTCACTACATGTTACATGCAACACTTACAGATTCCTGCCCCTCTCTGATTTGTCCTCAGGAGGAAAAGTGCTTAAAACCAGTCCAGAGGGGATGTCATAGTTCCATTCTGGAGTAAACATGTGTGAACCTATCTTTTCTGGAAGTTTAACTCTGTTTTTAGTGCCTGGCTTGAATGTCAAACCTACACTTGTATGCCCAGGTTCAGTTCTATCTGATGCCATCCAGAGAAGCTTCGCTCTCTGAACCTCCCACCTGGACTCTGACCTTGCCTTTGTCTGGGGCTGGCCATCACAGATGGACTGCTGCCTGCCTCAGGACCCATGTGCCTTCTCTGCCTATCCCCTGCCTGCAAGCTTAGCCCAGCTTCTCATCCAGAATCCTCTTATTCTATCCTGTTCTGTGACCATTAGTTGAATTCAGGCTCAGATGACCACTTAGACCAGAGGCTGAGAGTATTTGCCAGAGAAGAATACTGTCCGGGGACCTAAGTGACAGAGGGATAGTGCAGCCTGGCATGAGCCAAAAACAAAGGACAGTGTGCGCTCTTCAGTGATCAAAAATGTGTGGAAAAACATCTGGCCTAAATGGGAAAAAGGTGAAAGCAAGAAGAACATGAGCCATTTATTATGTGCCACACTAATGACTAATGCCAAGCTGTGCACTTGTAACTCAGCTGACTTGGGTAGCATTTGTGTCTTGAGTCTCTCACACATTGTGAAAAATCATTCATGGATATATTTATTTATGACTTTAATTTTTTGAATGGATAATAAGTTCATATTGTTCTAAATTATGAAAGGGTACAGAATAAAAAAAATCTCCCTCCCATCATCCCAGAGAGAACCAAAGTTATCAATTTTGCTCATACTCTTCTAGTTGATGCATATACATGAAAATAACTGCATATATTTTCTCTTTCAAAAAATACAGATAGTATTCTCTGTATACTTTTTTGGCCCTCACCTTTCCCCTTTAACACGTTATTTAATTTTAAAATTAAATGTCTTTTTGCTTGAACAAATGACCCCAAACCTCTCTTGGGATCAAGTACAGCTAATACCTTGGAATCACAGAATGAAGTTACTTTAAAGAAAGCAAGAAGATAAGGCACATTAGAAAATTCCCTAAATTCCTCTTTGTGCATGAGAGGAAAATGATATAAAATTACTTCAACTTTGAAAAAGCTTTGTGGACTATAGAGTCATTCACAAATATAACAGATTACCAGTTGCTCATCTGAAACACTTGGGACCACATGTGCTTCAGACTGTAGAATGTTTCAGATCTTATAAGAGCATTACAATGCAAATATTATATAAGTAATGCCCTTAGTGGTGCCTGGTGGAGCACCCTGTAATTTAACACATTACTATTTTTATAGCAAAATGTATAAGCAGTCATAATAAGTGGAATAAATAAGGAATATAATTAGCTTCATATCAGTTCAGGTCAAGTTTTGTTCACAAATGAGTTCAGGTCAAGTCAGGTCAGAATTTTGCAGAAAAACTTGGTTTTCAGAAAGTTTGGGATTTCAGGGTTGGAAGCAAGTCATAGTGGACCTGTATGTCCCTCTCCTATGTTGAGTGGGTCAACACAACGGCAATGTGGGTGGTAGGAAAACAGTCAGATCTAGACTCAAGGGTCTAAATACCTGCTCTACCATTTAATCCTTAGATGACACTGTGGACGTTTCTTGACCTCTGTAAGTCTCTGTTACCTCATCTGAAAAATGAGGAAAAGAATTCCTACCTTGCAGGACTGTAGTGAGGGCTAAATTATGTTTCAAGTATCTGGTACCTGGTAAGCAAACTAGGATGATTGACAGCTGTTATCATTGTTTATGGAGGTGTAGTCTAATGAAATAGAATTAAAATCTTTTATTTTTCATGAAGAATTTGAAAGTAGCCAGAGAGAGAGGTAGGAATTTAGTATAAGGATCCCAGGAGAGTTCTTTAAGGAATAAGGAGCAATACCCCAAAGCTCCCTTTCTGGAATTTAAATTTATGGAAACCTGTTAGGGTAGACAGTGCAGTGCTGACTTAAGCTCAGAGTCCTGGAAGTTCCAAAGAGCTTCTGAAAATGAAATCTCCAGAAAGTGGATAGTCCAAAACCAACCTGGAATGAGAAGGACAACAGTAGTCTGGACCCATCAGGAATCGGACATATGAAGATGTCCCACTCCAGGCATTTGTGGTCACACTTTCAGACTGGGATTAACTATGTTAATTCCTTTATTAATTCATTTAGCAATTATTTTTGAATGCTGAATAATCATTGTTCTATGAAAATATTCAAGAAATCTTGTGACATGACCCTATTTTATATGGGTATTATAGCTTATTGGGGACTTATAATAAATAAGTAAACAACAAACAAATTACTGAAAATTGTAAATTCTTTAAGAGAGAAAACTGGGTAGGGAGTAGTGAGGGCAAGAATAGGCTACGTTAGATTAGGCAGACAGAGAAAGCCTATTGAAAATAGTGATCTTCAAGCTGAGATGAGAAGGCAGCAGCTGTGTAAAGAGGAAGTCAGGAGGTGGCCAGGGAGGGTAGTGGTGGAGGTACAGGAGCTATTTCTTCTGCTTGGAATACTCCTTGCCTGTAACGCCCTGTGGCTGGCTCCTTCTCATCATTCGGATTTCAGATTCAGTGCCATCTGCTCAGATCTTCCTGACCTTCTTGCTAAACTTAACTTCTCCACTTTTGCCAGTCACTTTCTACCCACTACCCTGATTTATTTCTTCAGAGCTCTTATCACCATCTAAAATTATCTTGTTTGTCGTTGCACTTGCTTACTGTGTTTTTCCCCTCTTTAGAAGGAAAACCTCGTAAGAGCCCTGAGCACTTTGTCCAGTACCTGTGGGTATCTAAATATTTGTTGAATGCCTAAAAAAAGAAACTATGGAAAGACCCTAAAGTAGAAAAGAACTTGGTGGATTCCAGGAAATGAAATCAGGCCTTTGGGTCTTGTCACATTAATGGCCCCCAATGAATCTTGCCTCCTGGTATCCATGTTCTTATGAAGCTCTCTCCCACATTGACTTTGGGCTTGGTCACATGACTTCTTTGGCCAATGGGACATCCATGAACAACATAAGTTTGGTAAGTGCTTATTTGGAACACAGATGAGCCATGAGAGAGAGCCCTGTCTGGTCTTGCCTCCTTCAAATGGAAATACCACCTGGAGAGCAAAGCCCTGTCATCTCAGAGTCCCAACTGAACTTTGCTTCCTGCTGATCCTCTGGTTAAATACTGCTGCATGAGTGGCAAAACCAGAAGAACAACCCTCCTAATCCCCTGAACCCCCACACCACAGAAATGTGAGATAAAAAATAGTTGCTTTAAACCATGGAGTTTTGGGGTGGTCTGTTACCTGAAAAAGAACTGGACCAAAGCTGAAGCATAGTGAGCAGGGGGAAGTGATATGAAATGAGTTTAGAGGAGTAGACAGGGAAACAATCATTCAGAGCCTTAAACATGTAAAGTTATTTTACATTAAATGTGATGAGAAATTATTAATAGGTTTGAAAGAAAGAAAGAATTTATGATTGAAGAGATCATTTAGGAGGCTATTCCAGTCATCTATTGATGCTTTGACTAATGGAATATCGTAAAAGAAACTTTACTGATTTCCAGGCTCAGGCCTCGAGACTGACACCTTCTACTTTCTTTCTCCAGAAATAATCTCTTAGAGGCCTGAGCCTCCATTTAAAAAGTTGATCCTCTGCTGGAGAAATCATGTTAAGAGGCCCTAAGTCACAGAACCCCCCCAGATTCAACAGGAGCGGATCTACTCCAGCTATCTTTGGGAAGAGTCCAGTCTGCCATAAGGCCCCAGATATTATCTTTCATTCCTCACAATAACACTCTTAAGTCATTAATATCATTTTAATTTTTATGGATCAGAAAAATAAAGTTTAGTTGGGTTATACCACTTTGTTTAAACTTTCATAGAGGTAGAAATTCCAAAAGCAGACTACTTCTACTATAAGAGATTAGATGGGATCTGGATTGGTAATATACGAGAAACTTAGTGGCAGAAAGAGGAGAGGCAAACGTTGTTAGAGTCAGGGAGAAGATAAGAGAAAAGGAAGGAATATTCCAGGAGAGCAACTCTTTCTTCTTACTGCCCTTTTCCCAAACTATACCCCACCCCAAGTACCTTCAGTGACAGCTATAATCACAATCTCTGAAGAATACCTCCTTATTCTAAGTTTTCCACACTACAATTGCTTCAAATCCCTTTAGAAGGAAAAAAAAATTATTAAAGCATTTTTTTGCAGTAGTTAATAGCTAAAAGCTGGAAACAAATATCATCCAACAGAGAGATGTACAAATACATTGTGACATTGTCCTACAATGGAGTATAAACAGAACTATATGCATCAACACAGATAAATCTCAAAAATGTAAGCAAACTAAGCAAAAAAAGTTAAATTGAATAACAATGGATATAGTATAATACCAATTACATAAAGTGTAAAATATACATAACAATGCAAAATATTATTTATGGATTTATACTATGTAGTAATAACAAACAATATAATTGAGGAAAGTAACCATGAGTTTCAGGTGATCATGGTCACCTCTAGGAAGGGAAAAATAGAAAGAGAACAGGAGGTGTAGACTAAAGGCTTTAATTGTATCAATAAGTTCTTATTTTCTTAAAAAAAAAAAAAAGCAAAATGGCAAGTAGAAGTCAAAGGAACTGTCTTTAAAATGGATTTTGTAAGATCAAAGGCCAAAGCAAAATTGTTTAAGGGCCCAGCTGACAAATTGCAACAACTTGGGGGACATTCGACCCATTAGTTCACAAAATACCACATAGTACCTGGAACACAGTGGGAACTGAAAGAAGTAAACTGCAACATGATACCTTGAAGTAGTGCAGTTGGGGAAAAAAATGCATGGATTTTACCCTAGTCAGGGATGTAGCATTCCCACAAAGGTTTTCAGCAGCCAAGGTAGTGGGGTGGCATCTCTTTCAAATTGCTTTTGAGATAAGTAAGGCTATAACAGGAAGGCAGATGGAGGAACATGAGCAGACTTGCCCCTGAGCATACAAAACATCCTGAAAGACTCCAAGGGTGAAAATGGGGTGAGGTTTTGATTGGGGTGGGAGTATAGAGAATCTTATTCTAGCAGGTCAGATCAAGAAATCAGTGATTTAATTTGCCTTATAGGTTGGTGGGTGAGGCCTAGGGAAATATAAGTTATACTTAAAAATAGAAAAACCTGGATTAGCTAACATAAAGAAAAATGAGGTTTGACCAAATGCAAATGATAACATCAGGACCTTTTTAATTTTAATTTTAATTGGTGGAGAGGGTTTGAAAGGAGAAAAACAATGGGCCTCAAACTAAAAGAAAGGCTGACATGGAGATAAAAGTGAGGCAGAAAGGGATGCTGGAGAAACAGAAGACCAATTTTGTTGAAGGTTATTTTCTTTTCTCTTCATCTTTGCAAGAACCCAGTGGAAGCTGCTTGCAATGGTACTTTACATCTAGTTGACAACTTAGTGAAAGTTATAATAAAGCTCATTTTACCATGACCCATGATGAACACTGGCCTCCTTCAGTTACTCTGAAATACCCAGATTCTCTGAAAACTGAGCCCTAAGGTAAGCACAACTGGCTAAAAACCATCTACTGGTGTTATATATGACATACTAATGAGGAGACCAAATTCCTTGGAGGAACACAGAGAGCTTGTGGTAATGCTCCAGACAGATTATGTTTCTTGGTTGTAGCATTTGGTTAAATGGAAGAAATTAAAAAACAAAAGACATAAAGATACAGAAAGAACAGTTTAAGCTCCATTAAATTTTTGTCAGCCAATCTTTGGGAACAAATTACATAGTCCTTTCCCCATAAATCCTTCCAGGAAAATAAAAAATATGAGATTTTATAGGTTTTTTTTTTTATCGCCTGTAGCCCTACATGCATGAAATACTCACTTTTTCATATATTAAATAGAAAATTAAGCCAACCAGATTTTATTTATAAGTTGAAATACCAGCATCCCCTGAAAATAGGCATACATGTGTTCTAAAGACACTACTCACCTTTACTTGTCAACCTATCAGGTGAAAATTATATATCAAAATTGGCCCAGGAGGTGTGTTCAAGATGGTGGCCTACAAAGATCCTGAACTCATCTTCTCCCAAAGACACAACAAATCTGCAACTACATATGAAATAATTCTCTCTGAAAGGGACATGAAAAGTGGATGAACAGAGCCTCCACAACAAAGGGTAAAAGGGTATCATTGAGATAGGTAGGAAAAACTGAGATATGGTCATGCTGAGGAAAAAACCATATCCCAGCCTTGGTGATCCACAATCAGGAAGGATCACAAAGGTAAGATTATTTTCCCTGAGAAGCAAGAGATTTGAGCTCCACATCAGGCATTCCAACCCTTAGATCCTGCACAGAAGAGAAGAGCTTCCAAAACACCTGGCTTTGAAAATCAATGGGAAATCCAGGAAAACTATTAAAACTACAGGGAATGGGAAACTCACTCTTAAAGGGCTTGCACACAGACTTGGCCCCAAAACCAGCACAAAAGCATTAGATTGAAAATTGCATGGACCATAGGTAAAGGGGATCCACTTACTAACTTTGAAGTATCTGCTGGAGAGGCAGGGAATAGTTGGAATGCTCTCTCTGGGGACTGAGACACTGGCAGGAGCCACCTTGTTAATGCCAGCACAGGTTGCATTTTGGAAATCTCCATCTAACCTGTTAGCCCCAGTGGGCACACCTGCAGAGAGCCTTGCTCACCCCTGCAACCTAGCCAGGACTTACAGCTGATTGGGCAATAACCATGCCCACCAGCACCTGGCAGCATCCATGGCCAGGCCCCATAGCAGTTCTGAGGTCCAGCTTTGCCCGTCAATGCCCAGCAGCTGCCATGGCTGGGTTCCAGAGCCATTCCAGGGACTATCCCTGCCCACCAGTGGACTGAAGCAGCAGCTGCAGCCCTACCACAACAGGAGAGTGTATGTAGCCCACATAGGAGACATCACCTGAGCATCTGGCTCTGTTGGCCAGTTGGGAGTGCACTTCTGAGCCTCACAGAACATATCCTACATAAGTGTACTCCTTTAAGACTGGGAGAGGCAGCAGATTTACCCAGTACATAAAAACAAAAACAGAGAATTAGGCAAAATGAGGAGACACAGAAATATGTTCCTATCAAAACAACAAGACAAAGCCTCAGAAAATGATCTAAAGAAAACATAGATAAGCAATCTACCTGGTAAAATGTTAAAAGTAATTGGTCATAAAGATGCTCGCTGAACTTGGGAAATGAATGGACAACACAGTGAGAACTTCAACAAAGAGACAGAAAATATTAAAAAATGCCAAACAAGTTATAATTGAACTGAAAAATACACCAGAGGGATTCAACAGCAGATTGGATGAAGTAGAGGAATGAATCAATGAGCTGGAAAACAAAGCAATGGAACTCACCCAGACAGAGCAGCAAAACGAAAACAGAATTTAAAATAGTGAAGATACTTTAAGGGACCTTTGGGACAACATCAAACAGAATAACATTCACATTATAGGGGGTCCCTGAAGGACAAGAGAGAAGAAAAATTATTTGAAGATATAGTGGCTGAAAACTTCCTTAATCTGTAAAGGAAACAAACATTCAGGCCCAAGAAGCCCAGAGAGTTTCAAATATGATGAACTCAAAGAGGCACACACCAAGACACAGTATAATTAAAATGGTAAAAGTGAAGTATAAAGAGATAATCCTAAAAGCAGCAAGAGAAAAACAACTTGTTATATACACAGGAAACCCTGTAAGGCTATCAGCAGAATTTTCAGCAGAAAGCTTACAGGCCAGAGACAGTAGCATGACATATTCAAAGTGCTAAAAGGAAAAAAAAAAATCTTTCAAGTCAAGAATTCTCTACCCAGCAAGGTTATCACTCATAACTGAAGGAAAGTTTAAGAGTTTCTCAGGCAAGCAAAAGCTAAGGGAGTTCACCACCACTATACTGGCCCAACAATGTTAAAAAGGGCTCTTTAAGCTGAAAGAGATGGTACTAATTAATAGTAAGAAAATGTATGAAACTAAAAATCTCACTGGAAAGGTAAATATACAATAAATGTAGTGGATCAATCACATATAAAGCAGGCATACAAGTTAAAGACAAAACTAGTAAAATTAACTAAAATTACAAGAATTAACTAAGAGGTACATAAAATAAAAAGATGTAAAATGTATCATCACAAGTATAAAAGGGGGGAAAGATAAAGCTTTGGAATGTATTCAAATTTAAGTTGCTACAAACTATTTACATAAGATGTTATATGTGAGCCTCATTGTTGACTACAGGGGAAAATCTTATAGTAAATACTCAAAAGGAAATGAAAAAGGAAACTAAACATAACACTACAGAAAGCTACCAAGACACAAGGGAAGAGAGCAAGAGAAGCAGAAAGAAACAGAGAGGTACCACAAAACAGCCAGAAAACAATGAACAAAATTGCAATAAGTACATACCTGTCAATAATTACTCTAAATGTAAATGGACCAAATTCTCCAATCAAAAGACACAGAATGAATGAATAGATACAAAAACAAAACCCATCTATATATTGCCTACAAGAGACTCACTTCAGAAGTGAGGACACACAGACTGAAAGTGAAGGGATAGAAAAAGATATTCCATGCAAACGGAAATAAAAGAAAGCTGCAGTAGTTATACTCATATCAGACAAAATAGACTTTAAAGACTATAATAAAAGACAAACAAAAGCATTACATAATGATAAAAGGGTCAATAAGCAAGAAGATATAACATTTATAAATATATATGCTGCCAACATAGGAGCACCAACATATATAAAGCAGATATTAATGGACCTAAAGGGTCCATTACAATAATAGTAGGAGATTTTAACACCCCACTTACATCAATGGATAGACCATCCAGACAGAAAATCAATAAGGAAGAGCAGACTTAAACAACACATTATCAGATGCACTTAATAGATATATACAGATATAGAACATTCCATCCAAAAGCAGAAGAATGCACATTTTTCATGGCTGCACATGGAACATTCTCCAGGATAGATCACATGTTAGGTCACAAAACACGTCTCAATAATTTCAAGAAAATTAAAGTCACATCAAGCATCTTTTCCAGCCACAATGGTATGAAATTAGAAATCGATCACAAGGGAAACAATTGGAAAAACCACAAAAACATGGAGATTAGACAACATGCTACTGAATAACCAGTGAGTCAAAGAAATCAAAGAAGAAATTTTAAAAATACCTATAGAGAAATGAGAACAGAAATACAACATATCAAAATTTAAGGGATACAGCAAAGTGGTTCTGAGAGGGAAGGTCATAGCAATACAGGCTACCTCAAGAAACAAACAAATAAAATTCCCAAATAAATAATCTGACTTTATACCTAAAGGAACTGGAAAAAGAACAAAGACCAAAATTAGTAGAAGGAAGAAAATAATAAATGTCAGAGAGGAATAAGTGAAATAGAGGCCAAAGCTGCAATAGAAAATATCAATAAAACTAAGAGCTGATTTTTTGAAAAGATAAACAAAATCAATAAGCCATTAGTTAGACTAGTCAAGAAGAGAGAGCTCAAATAAAATCAGAAATAAAAGAGAAGTTACAACTGATACCACAGAATAGACTACTATGAACAATTATATGCTAACAAATTGCACAACCTAGAAGAAATAGATAAATTTCCAGAAACATTGGTCTTCCAGGACTGGAACATGAAGGAATAGAAAATCTAAATTGACTGATTACTAATCAGGAGATTGAAATGGTAATCAAAAAGCACACAACAAGCAAAAGATCAGAACCAGAATTTTCACTGGCAAATTTTACAAAACATTCAAAGAAGATTTAAGACCTATCCTCAAACTCTTCCAAACAATTGAAGATGAAGGAAAACTTCCAAACACATTTTACAAAGCCAGCATTACCCTATTACCAAAAGCAGACAAGGATAACACAAAAAAAGAAAATTACAGACCAGTATTCTTGATAAGCATCAATGCAAAAAATCCTCAATAAAATATTAGCAAACTGAATTCAATATATTAAAAGGATCATACACCATGAATAACTGGAATTTATTCCGCAGATGCAAGGATGGTTCAACATTCGCAAACCAATCAAATGTGATACATGACATTAACAAAACGAAGAATGAAAATTATACTATTCTCTCAATAGATTCAGAGAAAGCTTTTGACAAAATTTATCAGCTATTTATGATAAAAACTCTCAACAAAGTGGGTATAGATGGAACATAACTCAACATAATAAAGGCCATATATGACAAACCCACAGATAACATCACATTCAACAGCAAAAAGCTGAAAGCTTTTCCTTTTAAGATCAGGGACAAGACAAAAATTCCCACCCTTGCCACTGTTATTCAAAATAGTACTGGAAGTCCTAGCCACAGCAATTAGGCTAGAAATAAAAGGCATCCGAATCAGAAAGGAAGAAACAAAACTCTCACTATTTGCAGATGACATGATACCATAAATAGAAAAACCCTAAAGACTTCACCAAAAAATTGTTAGGACTAATAATGAATTCAGTAACATTGCAGGATACACAATCAATATACAGAAATCTGTAGGGTTTCTGTACATTAATAATGCACTAACAGAAAGAGAAATTAAGAAAATAATCCCAAGTACAATTGCAACAAAAAGAATAGAATATCTAGGAATAAATTTAACCAAGGAGATGAAAGACTTGTACATTAAAAAACTATTAGACACTGATGAAAGAAATTAAAGAAGATATCAGAAAATGCAAAGATACTCTGTGCTCATGGATAAGAAAAATTAATATGGCTAAAATGTCCATACTACCCAAAGCAATCTCTATCAAAATGCCAATGGCATATTTCACAGAACTAGAACAAACAATTCTAAAATTTGTATGAAAACATAAAAGACTCCAAATAGCCAAAACAATCTTGAGAAAGAAGAACAAAGCCGGAGGTATCAAGCTCCCTGATTTCAAATCATACTACAAAGCTATAGCAATCAAAACAATATGGTACTGGCCCAAAAGCAGACATATAGATCCATGGAACAGAACTGAGAGCCCGAAAATAAATCCAACACACATGGACAACTAATATGGACAATTAATCTACACAAAGGAGAAATGAACATACAGTGGAGAAAGGACAGTCTCATCAATAAATAGTGCTGGGAAAACTGGACAGCTACATGCAAAAGAATGAAACTGGACCACAATCTTACACCATACACAAACATTAACTCAAAGTAGATTAAAACCTTGAATGTAAGACCGGAAACAATAAAATTCCTAAAAGAAAACATAAGTGGTAACTTCATTGACATCAGTCTTAGTAATGTTTTTCTGGATCTGACTCCAAAGGCAAGGGGAAAAAAGCCAAGATAAACAAATGGGACTAAGTCAAACTAGAAGACTTTTGTACAGTGAAGGAAACCATCATCAAAATGAAAAGGCAATCATAAATAGAGCTACAATGAACATTGTGGTACATGACTCTTTTTGATAGCCAGGATGTGGAAGCAGCCTAAGTGTCCATTGACAGATGAATGGATAAAGAAGATGTGGCACATATGTACAATGGAATATTACTCAGCCATACAAAGAAATGAAATTTAGTTATTTGTAGTGAAGTGGATGGACCTAGAGTCTGTCATATAGAGTGAAGTTAAGTCAGAAAGAGAAAAACAAATACCATATGCTAACACATATATATGGAATCTAAGAAAGAAAAAAAAAAAGGGTTCTGAAGAACCTAGGGGTCTGACAGGAATAAAGACGCAGATGTAGAGAATGGACTTGAGGACACGGTGGGGGGAAGGGTAAGCTAGGATGAAGTGAGAGAGTGGCATGGACATCTATACACTACCAAATGTAAAATAGATATAGTGGGAAGCAGCCACATAGCACAGGGAGATCAGCTTGGTGCTTTGTGACCACCTAGAAGGGTGGGATAGGGAGGATGGGAGGGAGACGCAAGAGGGAGGAGATATGGGGACGTATGTATATGTATAGCTGATTCACTGTGCTATAAAGCAGAAACTAACACACCATTGTAAAGCAATTATGCTCCAATAAAGATGTAAAAAAAAAAATGAAAAGGCAACCTACTGAATGCAAGAAGATATTTGCAAATCATATATTCAATAAGGTGGTAATATCAAAAATATATGAAGGATTCATACAATTCAACAAAAATTCCCAAAACAACCTGATTTAAAAATGGACAGAGGATGTGAAAAGACATTTTTCCCAAAGAAGCCATAGAGATGGCCAACAGGCACATGAAAAGTTCAACATTCCTCTCAGGGAAATGCAAATCAAAACCATAATGAGGTGTCACCTCACACCTGTTAGAATGGCTATTATAAAAAAGTCAAGGAATAACAAATGTTGGAGAGGATGTGGAGGAAAGGGAACCCTTGTACACTGTTTATGGGACTTTAAATTGGTACAGCCACTATGGAAAACAGTACGAAATTTCCTCAAAAAATTAAGAATAAAACTACCAGATGACCGAGCTATTTCACTTCTGGGTATGTATCCAAAGAACATGAAAACAATAATTCAAAAAGATATATACACCTATGTTCATTATGGAAACAAGCTAAGTGTCCATCGATGGATGAATGGATAAAGAAGATGTGGTATATATATATATATATATATATATATATATATATATATATATATATATATATATATACACACACAATGAAATACTACTCAGTTATATAGAAGAATGAAATTCTGACATTTGTGACAACACGGATGGACCTTGAAGATATGATGGTAAGTGAAATAAGACAGAGAAGGATAAGTATTGATTACTATATGATTTCACTCCTATGTGGAGTCTAAAACAAAACAAAACAAACTCATAGATACAGAGAATGGATTAGTGGTTGCCAGAGGGGAAAAGTGTTGGAGGGTGGGCAAAGTGGGTGATAGGGGTCAACTGTATGGTGATGGATGGTAACTAGACTTGTGGTGATGATGACTGTAGTGTATATAGGTGTTGAACTATAACACTGTCCACCTGAAACATATATCTAAAAATTTGGCCTGGACACTCAACATTAAAGCTCTTTTTAGAATGAAACAGAAACTAGCAAAGTTAATATGTCCAAAATGTAACTCTAATCTCCCATCCCCCACAATGCTTCCTCTCAGTATTCCACCTATAAGTGGCACTACTACCTTCCCTATTTCTTGAGGAAGAACCCTGGGAGACTTTTTTGAGCATTTCTTTTCATAAAACCTATAAAATAAACACTAGCAGGTTTAATATTTTCTTCCTTTTAAATATATTTTAAGTCCATCTACTTTTGCCCAACTTCATTACATCTTCCCCTTTGCCACGAGTTCTCTCTTACAGAACTACCAGGCCCTGGAGAGATTTCACTCTTGGAGAAAATTCTGGTCATGCAAGAGGTAATTGATCCTTTCAGGAAATGCACACTCTCTCTCCTAAACAAACCCCTAAATTGAGAGCCGGGTCTTAGGGACAGGTGTGGCATCACCCTTAGAATGGGTACCAATGACCATTCTGAGGCTTGGGTCACTGGAATCTGAACCCATTACTCTCCTGCTGAGCCAAGACTCTCAAGGGAACTGAACTGGCCCATGTTGGGGGTGATAGCCACTGTATACTGACCTCTCTGAAGGAAAGATTGCCCAATTTAGAATTTAGAACTCCCACAAATCAGATGATGAGCTTACTACAATCAAAGACTGTGCATACTCAAGAAGACAAGCACTGTATATCTCACAGACATTTAAAAAGATAATACAGGAGAAAAAGTCAAAGAGGTAAGATATGTAAAGCATTTAGCACAATGTCTGAAATGCAGTGGGGGCTCCGTACTAGAAGCTCTATTTGGATCTCACTTCTTCCTTTCTTCTCTGAACCAGTGCTCTCAGCACTGGTTCTCCAGCTACTGTCATCCTGAGCTATGCACTGATCATATAAGTTACCTCACTCTGAGCAAGCAGTCCACAGCTTCATGGTCCAGGGTTCATGGCAAAAGATGCATAGAGGTAATATAGTAGTTTCCTACTGCTGCTGTAACAAATTACCCAAAATTTAATAGCTTAAAACAATGCAAATTTATTCTCTTAACACTTCTGGTGGTCAGAAGTCTGAAATGAGTCTTAGGGGCTAAAATCAAGGTGTTAGCACGGCTGCATTCCTTCTCGAGGCTCTAGGGGAGATCTGATTCCTTGCCTTTTCTAGATTCTAGATACTGCCAGGATTTCTTGTCTCATGGCCCCTTCTCTATCTTTAAAGCCAGCAGCTTAGCATCTTTTCTCTTTCTGCTCTTCTGCCTCCCTCTTATAAGGAATCTTGTGATTATATCAGGCCCACCTGGATAATTCAGAATAACCTTCCCATCTCAGGATCACTAATTTAATTGCTTCTGCAAAGTCCCTGTAAAGTAACAAATTCACAGGTTCTGAGGATTAGGACATGGGCATCTTTGGGGGCCATTATTCAGCCCACCACAGTTAGGGAGCAGAGAGCAGCTTCTCAAAGATTCATTGAATAGTGGCGGAGATTGGTGGTGGTGGTGTATTGAGGAGGAAAGTGGCTAAATGGGGAAAAGAGATGAATTTCAGCCCTGGACATGATGGGCTTGGCACATTTAGGGAAGGAGAGTCAGGGAAATTAGCTTCATCTTGAGCTTAAAATGATCCAGGGATTTTGCTTTCTAAAATGCAGGTATAATTGTGTGTGTTATGGGTGTGTTGGGGGCGTGGATAGGGGTGCTTGAAATAATATGATAAACTAATAGTTTCATTACTACTGTAAAGAGTATTATTCTTTGGATATTTTTTAATTGACTGTGGTTGATATAGCAGGAAGGAGTAGATTTTTCTACATTGCTATTTCGTCTGGTGATCTTACTGGATTTTCTAAGTTCTAATTGGTCACCCATTGATTCTATTGGATTTTCTAGGCAGATAATATATATATTATTTTCAAGAAAATATCAGTGCTGATACTTGAAGAAAATATCAATAATAGACACATAAGAGGAAGTGGTTAAGGAGAGCTGAAAATGTATATTTTGGCAAAATGATTACCAATAAAGTCATTTATGTGCACTGTTCACCTTTAATTCCCCTGCGGCACAGTAGCACGAAGGTGAGTCAGATTGATTTTGATGTGAGTTTTATTTTATAAGGGCTGTTAAGTCTACACAGCTTTCCTTAGTCATCATGGTTGGTGTTTTGTGGCATGTTCATCCCCTCACAGCTTAAGGAAAAGTAAAGGGAACATTTTTCTTTTTCAACACTTTGGCTTCAGGTTGCCCCTTGTTACTTTTACTACTAATGGGAGAAACTCCAATTTCTTAGTAGTTAATTTAAACACTAACTTTTTTTTTTTAAACATCTTTATTGGAGTATAATTGCTTTACAATGATGTGTTAGTTTCTGCTTTATAACAAAGTGAATCAGCTATACATATACATATATCCCCATATCTCTTCCCTCTTGCATCTCTCTCCCTCCCACCCTCCCTATCCCATCCCTCTAGGTGGTCACAAACCACCGAGGTGATCTCCCTGTGCTATGTGGCTGCTTCCCACTAGCTATTTTACATTTAGTAGTATATATAAGTCCATGCCACTCTTTCACTTTGTCCCAGCTTACCCTTCCCGTTCCCCATAAACACTAACTTTTACCCATATCTTTCCCGCTCCTGGTGGAGTGCCACACACAGGAGCACAGCACAATAAATAATTTTGTTCATGCAGGTGATGAATGTTGTCAAGTGTTCCATCTGTTAATCATTTAAGAAGTGCAGATTTACATACTTGCAAGGCATAGCTATGAAAATGTTACTTCTTTAACTAAAAACTTATCTACTTGATCTTTCTGCTAAAAGATCAGCACTAACTGAATGACTTGCCCTCACTCTGAGCTCTTCCTGCCTCCAGATGATCTCATGCTCGTTCTCCTCCTGTCTCCAGTATGTTGGTTAATGTTGCCACCAAAGCCCAGGGTCAGGGTCTAAGCCCACAGGCCTGGACTTCTCATGTTCTCCTTCCCTTTCCTTAGGCTTCCACATGTGAATGTTGTCCATTTTATCTCCACAACACCTCTGGCATTCCTCCCTTCCACTTCCTTTTCATTGCCACTGCCTCTCACCTGCTGACTTAAATTGCATCCTACCTGGCCTCATTGCCTGAGCCTCTCTCCCCTCCAATCCAGCTCAAGTCCTCCTGTGAGAATAATAGCCCTGAAGCCTAGTACCAACCAGCTCACTCCCGGTCTGTTAAATTGCAACAGCTTCCCAATACTTTGCATAAAACGTGAATACCACAGCCTGGCATTCAAGGGGTGCAAATCTATTTTTCTAGTCTTGTATCTTGCTAGTTCCCTTCATATTGTTTATGTTTCAGTCAAGAGGATTATATGTTATCCCCAAGTTGATTCTGTGTCTCTCTCCACCTTCAGGCTTTGCCACGTGCAGCTTTCATGTGAAACATCCAGCTTCTCAGCCCAAACACACATATCCACTTGTGAAAATCCAAACTATTGTTCAAAGTGCATCTCAGATGATAAGTATTTCCTTAATGAAGTCTTTCGTGAAATTCATACTCTTCCAAGTGTTTTGGCTGCATTGGGTCTTCGTTGCTGCGCGCGGACTTTCTCTAGTTGCAGCGAGCGGGAGCTACTCTTCATTGCGGTGCCCGTGCTTCTCATTGTGGTGGCTTCTCTTGTTGTGGAGCACGGGCTCTAGGCGCGCGGGCTTCATTAGTTGTGGTACGTGGGATCTAGAGCGCAGGCTCAGTAGTTGTGGCGCATGGGCTTAGTTGCTCCGCGGCATGTGGGATCTTCCTGGACCAGGGCTCAAACCCATGTCCCCAGCATTGGCAGGCGAATTCTTAATCACTGCACCACCAGGGAAGCCCTGTTTTGTATCTTTCTTATGACACTTCTCATATTCAAACCTTGGTTACGCTTATGTGTATACTTGTCTCTCCACTAGATGATAGGATGCTAGGAATCTTCCACTATCCTTAACAGATCCTCAATAAATATTTGTCAAATGTTGGATGGATAAACAAGGGACTTGAGTTTGTTCATTTATTTCCATGGGATGTGTGTGATGCTGGGAACAAGCAATGTCAGGCCACCAGAATATGTGCCTGGAGCTGGAATGACAGCATTTTCAATCGAGGAAGACTGTTGTAATATACACTAAGCTAAGAATGATCTCGTCTCAGGAAAATTGGCCAGAATCTTAGCACACCATTTTCAGGAAAGGGATACTGTCTCTTTACCTAAGACTTGGTCTAATCTTAGTACCAGAAACCTGAAACCTCCTAACTGGAGAATAAATGTTTCAATTTTTAATATGTCATAAACGGTGACAGAGGTGAAAGTATCATATTAGCCTGAATATTGGCCACCCCACCATGCCAGCCAAGGGGTATGTGGTGACAGAGCAGCTAGAGAAGCCTGAGGAGGGTGGGTCCTCAGCTTCTGGTCATGGTACTGGCAGCAACAGCTGCTACTTGGCTCTGAAGGCAGCCTTCTGCCCTCCCTCTTTGGCTAAGAGATGGATGAGAAAAGTCACACAGCTAAGAGATCCAAGAAGCGATGGGGAGGTGGGTGTACAGATGGGGCAGGGGCTCCAGGAAGACTCTGGCCTCAGAAGTGCAGCTGAGCTGCATGAAACAGGATGATTCGTTAGATCGTCTTCAGCCTATACAATGGTGATGATCTCTAAATTGAGTCACAATATCTGCTTGAGAGACTGGGGTGTAAACTTACAGGTGCCTTATTTTGGAGCAACATGAAAAAATTACAGGCACATAAATCTAGAAGTAGATAGCTTCGGCTCTATCATAATGGATGATGAAAAGTGAGATTAAATGATTCTGAAATTTTACCTGACATGATAAACCTCTATGACTTAAGAAAGTGAAACCTGCTTGGCTGGACACAGCCTCCCTAATATTATTATGGTAAAAGGAATTTCTTATATTGCAGGTCGGGGAAGCCAAATATGATCTTCATGTCACAGTGTCCTGCACCTATCCATACACAAGATATTACTTTAAGATTAGCATTTGCAAGAATTGGTAAATCAGTTAATAGACTTTGTGTGGGTTTTATTCTAGATAAATATATAAAGGGTTGATCCACTTTTAATATTTAAAAATTTTTCTCCTTTTCACCTTCAATATAGCCTGGACTTGTTAATTTGTTTTTAAGTTCATGGAGAACAACTGTGGCCATAATCTCTTAGCACACAGATGAAGAAGACACAAAAAATTGGGAAAGATGAAAATCTGATTGCAAATCCATGACCCCCTCTCCTTGTCAATGCCTTGCTGGCAAGATTCAACCAGTTGATAAGCAATGTCTGTGGGTCTCCAAAATACAAAGTCTTAAGAACACACACAAACGTGGGCATCAGTGTTTACAGAACTGAGGAAGGCAGTGGCTTCTGGCTGGAAACAGGCTTGATGTTCTAGGGTGAGAGACTCAGAAACTTTGGCTCCCAGAGTGGGGACAACCAGTTAAGCCCAGTGGATCCCCCTTGGTCTTTGGAGAAAATTTGCTCAGCCAGTTTCCAGTGTGCAGCCTGCTTCTTGGAGGTCAATTCTAGAAGCTCTGGGGAAGAACTGCAATTTTGTGCAGAATTTGCTAATCCACACAGTTGAAGAGGGGAGAAGCCCACCATGCTCTTTCTCACAAAACACAAAAAGGTGTTTTGCCTTTTGCCTTTTGCATCCAAAAGAAGAGATTTTAGACTCTGCTCACCAATAGGCAATACTGTGTGAAAAGACTCTCTATGTGACCATTGTGTAGGAAAATGAAATTCAAAGCAATGAGAAACCAAAAGAATGGGGGGTAAAATGCAAAGCATTGATAATATTCCTTATGGAAGCATAAAGTGGTACAATCATTAGTTTGTATACTCATTTGAATTATAAATGGATATAGACTTGGGTCCCTAAATATCATGTTTAGAACTCTATGCTACTGAAGAATTGACCAAAATAATTTGAAGTATAAGGACACTAATTGAATCAGAGTTTGTAAGAGAAGGCATTTCAAAGTAACCTAAAGACTGAAATAATGATCTTAGGCAACTGTGCTTGTAATATTTTAAGTGTAAAAAGTGAATTGCAGAGCAACAGCATAATATGATCCTGATTTTGTATATAACACATTTTTTGCATGTATACATGCTTATGCATTCATTGAAGACTGAGCGGAAAAAAACACTAACCTGGTAACGTTTGTTGCCTTGAAGGGAATATGATTGGAAAGAACAGGAGATGAAGGACTCAACTTTTACAGCTACTCACATTAGAAAATAAATAAAAACACAGAGTATTGGAGGGAAAAGAAGGCTGATTATTTGTGAATTGCATTTGTAATTTAAACAATCCTTTCTGTCTTTAGTTGTGGTCCATAACTGCTTTAAGCATATGGAAGTATTTTTTCCATTTTATTTCTATAAAACAAACATAAATACCCTTTTGATGTTTGTGTTTTATTCTAACTGAGGCAATTGACATGCACAGTAAGCTCTTTTGGGTTTCCCTATAATATTTTCAAGACTGACCCTCTGCCTTTCTTAAAATTTAACTGTTTTTGAAAAAGAGAAACATGTTAGAAAACTCCAGATAGATATAATTATGTAATATTTGGGGGAGGGGTAGTGTCCTATTCCTAAAATGGTCCAATAGCTATGCATCAAACCAGGAAGTTCCAGGCTCGTCACCATCATGTCAATCTTACAACTTTCCAAACAAGGTCCTGCCTCCCAGAAACTAAATCTGACTTTCTCCTTGAGCCAGTACCAAGTCTCTGGGCAGAGCTTTAATGGGAGGATTTTGGGGTCATGGGTTTTCTCCAAGGAGGCTCAGAAAATGCTTCCCTTGCAGTTGGAGTTTGAAGGCTGCAGCTCAGTGGCAGACCAGGACAGCTAAGAATATTTTTAAGCAAGTAGCCACTTTTCTTCTCCTCTCACAGCCTTGTATGTACCCTGTTCTCTGTGCTCTTCCCTCTGAGGTTCTTCCCTGTTCCAATTAAACTGTACATCATAATTGCATGGCCATCTCAGATACACTTTAAAATAACATGTTTACTTTGTGGAAGCTCTTACTTTAGGGAAACCAGAGGTCAGGATTGCAGTTTGTTGACACATTTGTGAAATGGCTTTGCCGTCCTACTTCCTTGTTCACATCCATTTTATCTTTCATGGTATTATCTCTTTTCCAAGTTTATGGTTTTCTAATACTACCTCTTGTCTATACTACTTTGGACATTGGACTGCCTAGGACACATCTCTCTACCTTCCAACCCTGTATCCAAGCTTGTCTAACTTTAGCAAGTTAACCATCTTGAAATGAATTCACATCAGTGTGTTAATGGCAGAAAATGGTTTAATACGTTAACTTCTTTCAGTCACATCTGCATTTTATATAGCGATTTTAAACTCAAGTGAAAGAATATATTTTCAACAACATTTTCATGGACTAGCACAGGCTAGAGAAGGAGAGATCTTTGGCCACAGCTGCTTCTCAGGGTCCCTCACATTGTAATAGTTACCCCAAGTTGAGATGCTGCAAAGGTTGTACTTGACAGGAAACAAGTGAACAATGTTCTTTTTAAAAAGCATACTCTCAGCCTCTACCTGAAGAGGAAATGAATGGGCACCCTGGCACTGTGATGGATTGATCTCAACATCCTCCATTCATCCTCCATCCATTACTCATGTTATTATATTCCTTACTGATTGGAAGTTATGTTTACTTGTGTGATCCTTGCATGTTCTTTGAGTAGCCCCCAACTATTATGACTTTATTACCATCTTTAGCATCGATCTACAGGCTCTGGACCAATCCTGCATGTAGGTAGAGGGAGTTTAAAGGAGATTTAAATTATCCCTCCAGCTTCAATGACACTTAGGGCTGGGAGCTGATTCTGTGGCTTAGTCCTATCTTGCCTAAGACCTGAACCTAAATCACAATTTGTATAAAGAGCTCTATTTTTTTCCTAAACTTCAGACTCTGACTTGATAATTGGTCAGGTGCCCCAGGCCTTCTAGATTTGTCATTTTTAATCCTTTTTGGTCATGAACTCCTTTGAGATTCTAATAAAAGTCCTATATATGTCTGCACATATTCTCAGACTCACATACCCTCCTCAATTTCAAATATAGTTTTAAGGTTTTTATGAACCCTAAGGCCCACCTAGGAATGGGATCCCCAAATCTTGTAGGCTTTTGTGTCACATATAGTGCACCCAAGCAGAAATCAGCTCAGCTGAGGTGGTACCTCAAACACATGCTACTGATCTCATCTGCCCTTGGGGCACCAAAATCTCGTGAGCAATAGTCAGGTAGAGTCCACCCAGGACAAATATTTGTCTAAAGTAATACCCAGAGAGGCTCTTTGACTTACAACTTTATGAGAAAAATAAAACTATTTGCTGAGCATGAGTGAGCACTAGAGAAGGAGAACAATACAGAGTTTACTATACTGATAAGACCTTAATTGCATAGAATGAATTACAGAGCAGCAAAATTCTGATATGTACTTTCAGTTCTGCACTAAGGAACTTTTGAACTCCTATATTCACAGTGGTTAAAAGAATTGTGACCTGTGTTCTACAGACTAATATAAGCTCAACCATGAAATATTTGTTAAACGCTGACTGTGTGTCAGACCCCAAGCTAGGTTTTGTATATAAAAATATGAGTGAGAAGCTCAAATATAGTACAGGAGAAAGATGTGTAAATAAATAATAGTAAAAGTACTGCTACTTTCTAAGTGTAGGCACTGTGTTAAGGGTGTCACATATATTACTTCACCAAATCTTCAAAACAATTCTAGAGGCTGGCTTATTATTACCCTCATTTTATAAATGGGGAAACAAAAAACATAGAGAAATTGAGTAAATTGACCATATACCATGGTGGAGCTGAAATTCAGACCTGAGTCCAGGGAAGACCCAAGTTCTGGGGACCCTCTGAAATATGGAATACCCTTCATACACATTAGTTGGCTATTATCAAAAGCCAAGCAAAACGAAACCAAAAAAACAGAAAATAACAAGTGTTGACAATGATGTGGAGAAATTGGAACCTCTGAGCACTGCTTGTGGGAATATAAAATGTGCAGCCACTGTAGAAAATGGTATGGTGGTTCCTAAAATATTAAATATAGAGCTACCATATGATCTAGCAATTCTACTGCTGGGTATAAACCTAAAAGAATTGAAAGCAGGGACTTGAATAGATATTTGTACTCCCATGTTCATAGCAACATTATTCACAATAGCCGAAAGGTAGAAACAACCCACATGTCTGTGGACAGATGAATGGATAAGCAAAACATAGTATATACATACAATATATTATTATTCAGCCTTTAAAAGGAATGATACAACATAGGTGAACCGTGAAGACTATGCTAAGTGAAAAAAGCCAGACCCAAAAGGACAAAGGAATAATACAAATATAATTCCACTAATAAGAGGTACATAGAATAGTCAAACTCACAGAGCTGGAAAGTACAATAGTGGTACCAGGGGCTGAGGGAAGAGCAATTGGGGATTTATTGTTTAATAGATATGGAGTTTCAGGTTGAGAAGATGAAAAAGGTCTGGAGATGGATACAGTGGTGACAGTTGCACAATAATGTGATATACTTAATGCCACAGAACTGTACACCTAAAATGGTTAAAATGGTAAATTTAATTTTTTCACAAAAAAGAATACAAAATTAATAATAAAAATTAGTTACTAAGGTGAATATCTACTTAGGATGAAAAAATCATAACAAACATTAAAAAAATTTAGCAAATATCAAAACATCACAAAATCCAGAAAAATAATACAATATTTTATATTAAGCTGCCTGATACAACTCTGTAATACCTTTTCCTTACATTTTTGTTTCATAACTTTCAATTACCTCTTCATATGACAAAAAGTATATCATTTTCTATAGAGAGAATAGAAAGATAATTTAGTCTTCCAGCCTGGTTGATTAAAATTTGTTTTTTGTTATTGATAATGGGATGCATAAAACTTCACACACATTTGAAGTTCTGCTTCACATTTGTGCCTTACAAGCAGGATTCTCATAAATTTAATTTTGTATTATTCCCATCAAAAAATATGATGTGGTTTTAATTGTATATAAAGCACTATCAGATCTATTCCTAAGAGGAAAGAATTACTGTCTTGACTAGGAGGAGAACCAAATTCTCTGTCTACAATTTTATATATTTGGTGATTGAATTTTTTTTCTGGCAATCTGCTCTGTCTCTACATTTCACAGTCTCTCTTCCACAGTCTACCAATTTCCAGAGCTGGGAGCTGTTAGGACACTTTTGCATTTTGATAAGACTTTGGGCTCTGCATGTTTCTTTTGGCATAGTGGATGCTACCATAATGGCTAGCAATAAATTATCAATATACAGAAATGACTGTGAACCACATAAATATATCCCATTAAATCCAAACTAAAATTCAACATTCCCTCATCTGGATCTCAAAATACCTGCAGCCTCTCTAACAATATCTGACACAGGAAACCTGATGATGGTGAGATGTCAAAGTATAATTGAGGTTAAATATCTTTTGTAAATTTTATATAAACATATGACCACCTGAAGACATTTCTAGGGCCTTTCCAGGATCTTGGAAGTGGGTTCAAGCAAGTTGAAGTGTCCTGAAGCTTAAGCATCATATTTTCACATTAACACCACCTCTACCCAAGTCTCAACGTTTTTGCTTCTCAAAACAATACTATTCCACCACAGACAGTTATAAAGTAGGCAAAGGCAACAAGAGAAACCTAACTAGACATTAAAGTCACACCAACAAAGGACACATAAAACAGCCTGGGTCAAGGAAGGCTTTGGATGAATTCACCTACCTCGTGCTGGCCTTTACTAGGATAGCACTGTCGTATTTCAAGCCTTTCATCTCCACTTTCAGAAAATTAACACTAAGCACCTCTAATTCCACATCTTGCCCACCTGCCTTATCCTGCCCAATGGTGCCATAAAAGATCTGTTTACTCCTTTTTTTAAAAAACAAAAAGTTTTGTTTAGAACACATATTTACAACAAATTAAAAGATTAAAACAAATGTCGGCATGACAGAAGCAAAGAATAAAGTAGGCAAAAGTTCCCAAGGCAAGAGCTCCATGGTTTCAATGAATTTATGTCTTTTCAAGAGGTATAAGATGCATGGTATTGAGGGACTGTTTGGATAAGATGGATGAACCGCAACCAGGAACTCCAAGTTACAGTGGAGACTCCTGTATGATGACCGTATCCTGGCACCTGCTAGCCCAAACCGCAGAGATGGAAGGGTGTATGTAGGTGAGCTACAAATCGTGAGCTCGATACAACCCTAGGTAATATTTTAAAATAAGTATCAAATCAATTGTGTTAATCAGGTAGGGAATAGTCAATAAAATGACAATAGGGTTATCGATAATGAAGAAGATACGTAAAGTATAAAAACATGCAGACTTCAATCATACAATAAAGAGGTAAATTAAATTTAGTCAAGTGGTGAAGAATATTAGCCTGTAGAGGGAGTATCAACTAACAAATCAGACAATTAAAAGTTATAAAAGAGATTAACATTAAAAACTGGGGAAAGATACACATAATGTACAAGGTTGTACAAAATGGTGTGAGCTTGAAAAGTTCCATTGCCTCAAGGACACACCCACATGTTGACTTTTGGCTCATGAGGAGGCCCCCTGGTCCTGGGTAATACCTAACTGCGTCCCTGCTCCTCTCTCAAATTCTTTAATTGACATTTCAACCTTGACCCTGATCTTCTGATACAGTAACCTCAGCCCAACGAGATCATATGTCTCTTCTCTCTATTTTAATCAGAGACTATGCAAAACTGTGAAAACAGTAAAGTTGAAGTTAATCAAACCTACAGTATTAACATGTTTGCATTGAGTTTAGGAATAATTTAACCATTGGAATAATCTATGAAATATTATTTTTAAGGTGCTCAAAACAGTTAATAGAACTTGACATTTTAGAATATTATATATATGAGCCATTTTATTTCAAAGGTATAAGAGAACTTTCTTAAGTTTGTACAGTGTTTAAACATTTAAGAGAACATAATTTACTAATGCATACATTTGATTTATTACTTTTACCAGAGTTACTTTAATTATTAGAAAAGCCTGTCCCCCACCCCTACCCCAGCCTTTAACTTGTCAAATGTGTAAAAGACTAACATGTCAGGCATTTGAAATATTTGAAAGACTCCAATAAACTAAATTTATAATTCATATATTTTAAAATATTTAAAGCAACTTTTAGTTAACCAGGCCTATCAATTCCATTGTATGTTTAGGGGAATTAACATTGGATTGAATATTCATCAAGGATTAAGTATAATTTGTATTTTCCACCTAAAAATACAAAAGCTTTAGAAAAACTAATTTTTAAACTTGGCAGATTTAATACAGTAAATGGTGATTAAAGCCTATGTAGGACTATATTTTATAAGATTTAAAGATAACTTTGGTGGTGGGGCACAACACACTGAAAGGCAGAACATTTTGTTACTTACAGCTCTGAAGGAGAGAAGGCTGCCAGGCAGGGCGGCACAGTGGGTTGCACCTGGAGACAATGTAACAGCAAGCTTGAGCTGTAGGAGCAGGTTATGTATGGCAAGCAGGGTGGGGTTAGCTAGGTTTCCCGGGCTCTCTATGGATTGGCTAATTTTAATAATTTTGGCGGGCCCTGGGGCATGGGCATGTCCCCTAGTTGTCTGGTACCTGGCCTGGTAGAGATTAGGATAAGTGTATAGTGGCCCCAGAGTGTGTGAGCCTGATAAGGAAAGTGGTTGAGGTGTGGACTTAATCAGTTGTTCAAGAAGGGGAGCTGTCTAGTCTCTAGCCAGGGCCTCAAAACTGAGTCAAGACAGCACAATAAATTAAAAGTTTATTAAATTAAAATTAAAAATTATGTCTATACCTATATATATCTCAGTTGAGCCCTTAATGTTTTGACACCAGTTTTCTTTTTTTTTTATTGTGGCATTATTTTTAATTGCAAAACATCAAAAATAATCTGAATCCCATACGTGAGATATTGTTATATTATGAAGCTATACAAAAAAAGAGGGTGATGTGTATTAATTATTTGTGATTTTTAGCATATACTGTTGGGTTTTTTTCAATAAGTAAAGTTAGCATGCTTTTTAATGTCAGAAATTAAGAGGAAATATGCATTACGCATGTTTGTTTATACATATATAGTCCTTATTTTTGCAAATGAAAACTAGAAAGGTATTATAATAAGAAATTGGTTACCAACAGATGGTGATTTGTAAAAAAGGAGAAAGGAATGAGGAATGAATGACACTTCTTTACATGTGTGTTTTGCATAGTTTTGATTTTGGAATTTTTAAATATGCATATTAATAAAAGAAACTAAATCAACAAAAATGGAGAAAAAAGTAAAATTGAATGTAAATGTAAAAAACCCCAAGTGTATTTCCAATGAACAACACCTCACATAGAAAAAAAAAAATACAAATAATTTTGAACACAGCACTTTGACTATATTCTCTCAGTCTAAGGATAAAAAGAACTTAAAAAATATTGAGCCCTAATTAGTAAGCTTGTTGTTCACAGTGATAGGGGTGTAATAATTCTGAAACTGCATTGTGTGTTTTATAGGACTGAGCAAATGAAAAAATATATTGATTGACATCAGTTTTGAGCTCAATTATTTGGGTATTTGAGTGGCCTGAATAGCAGAGGAGACCTCTAGAGAGTAGGATATAAGTTGCCCTAAACAACACAGAAAACATTTCATTATGACAGTAAAAAGGAGGAAATGAAAGCAGAAGCAAGAAAAATATGAAGAGTCCCTAAAGGCTGGTTTGCAGCCAGGCTCCACATTTGTTTGATGTTAACCAGAAGAATAAATCAGTCGTGAAAGAGGCCTCCAGTAATATTTTGGTTGAATTACAGAGTACGTTAAAGGTGCAAGTTATGCTTTTTAGGATGTTGATTTCATGGTCCAGGCTTTCTGTTGAGTGGACACTAGATTGGTGTTCTTATCCCATGTACAAAGGGAAGTATTAATAACATCACAAACTTCTCCTTGACTAGCTAGGGCAAATCTATTGTCAAAAACTATTTTTGCCAGGGTTCTCTGGCCTTGATTAAGTGGCTTAATATTTGTTGTACTTTAGAAATATGAGATACTAGAGTTTCAGACATTGGTAGGTTAGTTTCAATGATTTTTGACTGTTGGGTTAGAGCATTGGCCTAACCCTGTGGCCATTCCAGCAAGTCCCAGAGTAGTAGCGAATCCCAATATTACAGGTATAAATGCTGCATGTCGATGATGTTTGGCCAGGGTCAGGAAAAATTATTAAAGTTTATATAAATTGAAGATCATTAGAGGCTGGAGTTCATCATGGGGCTTGTGGCTGGGAGGTAATGGAAGGGCAAAGTAGAGGAGATGAGACCCTCGTTCGTAGGACCACAGTGTAGTTCTGTGCTGTTGCCTTTAGATTGAAAAGCTGTACCTTGATTTTGGTAAATGGTAATTATCAAAGAATGGGATTGGAGGAAGACAGCAATTTTTGCTGGGTATATGTTGAGGGTCAGTAGCTCCCACGTGGTATGTACTGAGGAAACGTGACAGCAGTGACTTGCCATGAGGGGGCACTCCAGAATCAGGGGAGATGGCTACTTCCCTATATTTTCCTCCTCTGGGCCAGATATCACCTGGATAAATGTGTGATGTGGTATATGTGGAAACAGATTGATAGCAAGTCCGACAGTTATGGGTAGTCAGTGCCTGAGAGGCTATTTCAGTCAAATGTATGCCTATGTTAGATATGTAAATATTCAAGAGTCTAGGGTATTGGGTTTGCATTTTACTTGCCTTATAGTCTTTTAGAGGGAAAGAGGCATAGACACTTAGGCATAGACAGACTAAGGTGTGGGTGTGGGTGCTGAAAACTGTGGAGGGGGAGGGGAAGAGGATGAAGGGGAATGCATGGTCTGAACATTGCGAGGCCAGCAGAATTCTCCTGTTAAATCTAGGAGAGCACACAGTGTGGATACTTTGGTAAGGCTGCCCTTTAGGAAGGAGCGGTGGATGGTATTAGAGCAACCTGAATCTTGGGAGCACTGGGGAGACATTGGACTTGGTCCCATAGGGGCTTAGCATGGTATAGGTTGAATTATAATCATAGGGATAGAACTTATTGTTTTACAGGTATCAAAACGTAGAGTTGGGTCATGCAACAAGCAAATTGCTATACCTGGAAAGTCACTCCAGTCTGGTGGGTTCCACCTTTTATAGCAGGACTCAATAGTGATAAATCATTGGAAAATCAAGAGTCTGGGTCTTCTGTGGGTGGTGAGGCTTTCCCAGCTCTGGTATAGTTGGGACTCCTGGTAGTTGGTTGAGAGTCAGAGGTGAAGTCATCTCTTGGGCACTGTGATACTGCAGTATCCTTCCCATGTAGATATCCACTCAGGTTGCTGTGGGTCATATCTTTGTGGCTCTATGGTTTTAAACTGAGGCTGAGCAGCTTGTAGAATTTGAAGATAGCGTTGGGCCCTGGAAGCTTCATTTGCAAATATCTTTTAAGTCAAAAGTTTTGTGGGTACACAGCTAGCATGATGCTGGCATCCATGATACTGCTGTCATTAGAGCAAAGTGCCAGAACATGACAGGCATAATTAAAGCTCCACTTAAAAGTAGCTGAATCTAAAAGTTCTCAGTTGTCCAAGGTTTTGCCCAGATAGGTGATAAGAGGAATTCTGCTGCAAACAGGTTTTAAATCATAAGGCCTGATTTGTGTCCATGTGGTTAATAGGCTTTTAGGTGGTTTGACAATTAAAATATCCATGGCTGAGGTTGGAGCTCCAGTATTAGCTTCAGACAAGCCCCCCAATTTAACCAATTACTATGGGGTTTTTGTCTCAGTTATTTTTTTCTTGGTTGGTGTTGGGCAAGCCATTGAGATTTGGGGCTACAGGGTTTGCATTATTGAAATTCAATGGCATTTGGGCCTCAGAATTTGCCATATTTGGTTGAAATAATGGCTTATTTGGAGGGTTTGTGTGTCTGGATTGCAAACCAATGAAAGTACCTAGACCCATAATAAGACCAAGATCCAACAGAATGGTGTGCAGCTACATCTTAAAGGTTTTTTGTTGCTTGGTGTTTCTGTCTGGCATGAATTATTACCAAGGAGGGGGTTCTGGTTTTATCATGATGGGGTAGAGTGCTGGTTCTAACATTATTTTTAAGTGTGATTTTAATTTATCAAGTGGAATTGCTCATCTCCCTTCTTGGTAGTCCACATCATCTGTGGAAATGGCCCTGGAGCAATAATTTCAATTTCCTTGAGGGGTTGAGACTGAAAGGCTGGATTAATCATCCATCCATTATAGCTTGAATAGTATAGAAGATTTTTAGGTGATGGAAATTTAGGTTCAAATGGGTCCCCTAACAAGTGGATGCATGCCGAGCCTGTAGGACAACCTATCATGGATGGGTCAGCTTGTTCATTGAAAAGAGACTCAGGCCTGTTGGCCTTGGTATGAGCAGGGACATAGGTGACCCAGATTTTAAGACAATACTCATCAGCTGTTGCCAAATGGATGGCCCCTATGGCTCATTATCCTGGATAACGAAATTGTTCTTTTTCTATTGGCCAGACCAAAAGCAAGAACTTTGGCTATTACCCAGGAATTTTATAAAAGTTGTCGGTCTTTGAACATTATGTGGGGTGATAGCCAACCTCTGACTTGAAACTGAGTCACCGTGGCATCCAGGTCTTCCTGGATGGCCTTTAGTAATTGAGATTTTAAGAGAATATCATATATATAATGACAGCAGTGAGTAGAAACAAAGTAGGTATATTATCCAGGTCTTGGTGACAAAGGTTATGGGCCATGACAAGGCTGTTTAAATATCCCATAGGCAAATAAGTAAAGGTATATTGCGTACCTTGAAAGAAGGCAAATTGAGTCGGCGAAGCCTCGGTATAAGAACAGAATAAAACACATTGGCTAGGTCAATGACAGCAAAATATTTCCCAAGTGCCTTTGTCTTCGGTCACCTCAACAATATTGGGCATGGGTGCTTTGATGGGAGAAACCACAGCATTTAGATCATGATGACCAATGGTAAGCCTCCATTTTTTTAATGACCCTTTGTATATTTTTATCATTAAGATTTTACTTTCTGAAGAGACTTTTAGGTTCACAGCAAAATTAAGAGGAACATTCAGAGATTTCCATATATCCTCTACCCAGACACACATACTCTCTCCCACATTATTAACATCTCTCACCAGAGTGGTACTTTTGTTACAATAAATGAACCTACATCGACACATCATAATCACCCAAAGTCCACAGTTTACATTGGGGTTCACTCTTGACGTTGTGGGTTTATGTTCATTTTATGTGTTTGGATAAACATATAATGACATGTATCCATCATTATGGTATCATACAGAATATTTTCACTGTCTTAAAAATACTCTGTGCTCTGCTTATTCAACTCTCCCCATCTAACCCCTGGCAACCACTGATCTTTTTATTGTATCCATAGTTTTGCCTTCTCCAGAAAGTCATATAGTTGAAATCAGACAGTATGTAGCATTTCAGATTGGCTTCTTTCACTTAGTAATATATATTTAAGGTTCTTCCATATCTTTTCAAGGCTTGATAGCTCATTTCTTTTTAGTGTTGAATAATATTCCATTGTCTGGATGAATCACAGTTTAATTATACATTTATGTACTGAAGGACATCTTGGTTGCTTCCAAGTTATGGCAATTATGAATAAAGCTGTTATAAATATCCATGCATAGGTTTTTGTGTGAACGTAAGTTAACTCATTTGAATAAATACCAAGGAGCACAATTGCTGGATAAAATGGTAAGATATGTTTAGTTTTATAAGAAACTACCAAACTGTCTTACGAAGTGGCTGTATCATTTTGCATTCCCATCAGTAATAATTGAGAGTTGCTGTTGCTCCACATACTTGCCAGCATTTGGTGTTGTCAGTGTTATGGAGTTTGGCCCTTCTAATAGGTATGTAGTGAAATCTCATTGTTGTTTTAATTTGCATTTCCTTGATGACATATTACGTGAAGAATCTTTTCATATGTTTTTTGCCATCTGTATATTTCTTTAGTGAGGTGTAAGTTAAGGTCTTTGGCCCATTTTTTTCTTTTTGGCTGCACCACGCAGAATGTGGGATCTTAGTTCCCTGACCAGGGATTGAACTCATGCCCCCTGCAGTGGAAGTGCAGAGTCTTAACCACTGGAACACCAGGGAAGTCCCATGGCCCATTTTTAAGTAGGGTTTATTTTTTATTTTTATTTTTTATTTTTGGCTTTTACCTTCTTATCTCTTCTTTTTTTTTTTTAACATCTTTATTGGAGTTTAATTGCTTTACAATGGTGTGTTAGTTTCTGCTTTATAACAAAGTGAATCAGTTATACATATACATATATCCCCATATCTCTTCCCTCTTGCATCTCTCTCCCTCCCACCCTTCCAATCCCACCCCTCTAGGTGGTCACAAAGCATCGAGCTGATCTCCCTGTGCTATGCAGCTGCTTCCCACTAGCTATCTATTTTACATTTGGTAGTGTATATATGTCCATGCCACTCTCTCACTTTGTCCCAGCTTACCTTCCCCCTCCCCATGTCCTCAAGTCCATTCTCTACTAGGTCTGCGTCTTTATTCCCGTCTTTCCCCTAGGTTCTTCATGACCATTTTTCTTTCTTTTTTTTTTTTAGATTCCATATATATGTGTTAGCATACAGTATTTGTATTTCTCTTTCTGACTTACTTCACTCTGTATGACAGAATCTATGTCCATCCACCTCACTACAAATAACTCAATTTCGTTTCTTTTTATGGCTGAGTAATATTCCACGGTATATATGTGCCACATCTTCTTAATCAATTCATCTGTTGATGGACACTTAGGTTGCTGGCACGTCCTGGCTATTGTAAATAGAGCTGCAATGAACATTTTGGTACATGACTCTTTTTGAATTATGGTTTTCTCAGGGTATATGCCCAGTACTGGGATTGCTGGGTCATATGGTAGTTCTGTTTTTAGTTTTTTAAGGAACCTCCATACTGTTCTCCATAGTGGCTGTATCAATTTACATTCCCACCAACAATGCAGGAGGGTTCCCTTTCCTCCAAACCCTCTCCAGCATTTATTGTTTGTAGATTTTTTGATGATGGCCATTCTGAATGGTGTGAGATGATATCTCAATGTAGTTTTGATTTCCATTTCTCTAATGATTAATGACGCTGAGCATACTTTCATGTGTTTGTTGACAATCTGTATATCTTCTTTGGAGAAATGTCTATTTAGGTCTTCTGCCCATTTTTGGATTGGGTTGTTTGTTTTTTTTGATATTGAGCTGCATGAGCTGTTTGTAAATTTTGGAGATTAATCCTTTGTCAGTTGATTCATTTGCAAATATTTTCTCCCATTCAGAGGGTTGTCTTTTCGTCTTGTTTATGGTTTCCTTTGCTGTGCAAGAGCTTTTAAGTTTCATTAGATCCTATTTGTTATTTTTGTTTTTATTTGCATTTATCTAGGAAGTGGGTGAAAAAGGATCCTGCTGTGATTTATGTCATGGAGTGTTCTGCCTATGCTTTCCTCTAAGAGTTTAATAGTGTCTGACCTTACATTTAGGTGTTTAATCCATTTTGAGTTTATTTTTGTGTATGGTGTTAAAGAGTGTTCTAATTTCATTCTATTACCAGTAGTTTTCCCAGCACCATTTATTGAAGAGGCTGTCTTTTCTTTACTGTATAGTCTTGCCTCCTTTATCTAAGATAAAGTGACCATATGTGCATGGGTTTATCTCTGGGTTTTCTATACTGTTCCATTGATCTATATTTCTGTTTTTGTGCCAGTATCATACTGTCTTGATTACTCTAGCTTTGTAGTATATCTGAAGTCAGGGAGACTGATTCCTCCAGCTCCGTTTTTCTTCCTCAAGATTGCTTTGGCTATTCGAGGTCTTTTGTGTTTCCATATAAATTGTGAAATTTTTTGTTCTACTTCTGTGAAAAGCGCCATTGGTAGTTTGATAGGGATTGCACTGAACCTGTAGATTGCTTTGGGTAGTAGAGTCATTTTCACAATGTTGATTCTTCCAATCCAAGAACATGGTAAATCTCTCCATCTCTTTGTATCACCTTTAGTTTCTTTCATCAGTGTCTTATAACTTTTTGCATACAGGTCTTTTGTCTCCTTAGGTAGGTTTATTCCTAGATATTTTATTCTTTTTGTTGCAATGGTAAATGGGAGTGTTTTCTTAATTTCAATTTCAGATTTTTCATCATTAGTGTATAGGATTGCAAGAGATTTCTTTGCACTAATTTTGTATCCGGCTACTTTGCCAAATTCATAGATGAGCTCTAGTAGTTTTCTGGTAGCATCTTTAGGATTCTCTATGTATAGTATCATGTCATCTGCAAACAGTGACAGCTTTACTTCTTCTTTTCCGATTTGGATTCCTTTTATTTCTATTTCTTCTCTGATTGTTGCGGCTAAAACTTCCAAAACTATGTTGAATAATAGTGGTGAGACTGGGCAACCTTGTCTTGTTCCTGATCTTAGTGGAAATGGTTTCAGTTTTTCACCATTGAGTATGACGTTGGCTGTGGGTTTGCCATATATGGCCTTTATTATGATGCGGTAAGTTCCCTCTATGCCTACTCTCTGGAGGATTTTTATCATAAATGGGTGTTGAATTTTGTCAAAAGCTTTCTCTGTATATTGAGATGATCATATGGTTTTTCTCTTTCAATTTGTTAAAATGGTGTATCACATTGATTGATTTGCGTATATTGTAGGATCCTTGCATTCCTGTGATAAACCCAACTTGATCATGGTGTATGATCCTTTTAATGTGCTGTTGGATTCTGTTTGTCAGTATTTTGTGGAGGATTTTTGCATCTATGTTCATCAGTGATATTGACCTGTAGTTTTCTTGATTTGTGACATCTTTGTCTGGTTTTGGTATCAGGGTGATTGTGGCCTCGTAGAATGAGTTTGGGGGTGTTCCTCCCTCTGCTATATTTTGGAAGAGTTTGAGAAGGATAGGTGTTAGCTCTTCTCTAAATGTTTGATAGAATTCACCTCTGAAGCCATCTGGTCCTGGGCTTTTGTTTGTTGGAAGATTTTTAATCACAGTTTCAATATCAGTGCTTGTGATCGGTCTGTTCATATTTTCTATTTCTTCCTGGTTCAGTCTTGGAAGGTTGTGCATTTCTAAGAATTTGTCCATTTCTTCCAGGTTGTCCATTTTATTGGCATAGAGTTGCTTGTAGTAATCTCTCATGATCGTTTGTATTTCTGCAGTGTCAGTTGTTACTTCTCCTTTTTCATTTCTAATTCTATTGATTTGAGTCTTCTTCCTTTTTCTCTTGATGAATCTGGCTAATGGTTTATCAATTTTTTTTATCTTCTCAAAGAACCAGCTTTTAGTTTTATTAATCTTTGCTATTATTTCCTTCATTTCTTTTTCATTTATTTCTGATCTGATCTTTATGATTTCTTTCCTTCTGCTAACTATGGGGTATTTTTGTTCTTCATTCTCTAATTGCTTTAGGTGTAAGGTTAGGTTTTTTATTTGAGATGTTTCTTGTTTCTTGAGGTAGGGTTGTATTGCTATAAACTTCCCTCTTAGAACTGCTTTTGCTGCATCCCATAGGTTTTGGGTCATCGTGTTTTCATTGACATTTTTTTCTAGGCATTTTTTGATTTCCTCTTTGATTTCCTCAGTGATCTCTTGGTTATTAAGTAGTGTATTGTTTAGCCTCCATGTGTTTGTATTTTTTACAGATTTTTTCCATAATTGATATCTAGTCTCATAGCATTGTGGTTGGAAAAGATACTTGATATGATTTCAATTTTCTTAAATTTACCTAGGCTTGATTTGTGACCCAAGATCTGATCTATCCTGGAGAACGTTCTATGAACACTTGAGAAGAAACTGTATTCTGTTTTTTTTGGATTGAATGTCCTATAAGTATCAATTAAGTCCGTCTTGTTTAATGTATCATTTAAAGCTTGTGCTTCCTTATTTATTTTCATTTTGGATGATCTGTCCATTGGTGAAAGTGGGGAGTTAAAGTCCCCTACTATGATTGTGTTACTGTTGATTTCCCTTTTTATGGCTCTTAGTATTTGCCTTATGTATTGAGGAGCTCCTATGTTGGGTGCATAAATATTTACAATTGTTATATCTTCTTCTTGGATTGATACCTTGATCATTATGTAGTGTTCTTCTTTGTCTCTTGTAATAGTCTTTGTTTTAAACTCTATTTTGTCTGATATGAGAATTGCTACTGATGCTTTCTTTTGATTTCCATTTGCATGGAATATCTTTTTCCATCCCCTCACTTTCAGTCTGTATGTGTCCCTCGGTCTGAAGTGGGTCTCTTGTAGACAGCATATTCATAGGTATTGTTTTTGCATTCACTCAGCCAGTCTATGTCTTTTGGTAGGAGCATTTAATCCATTTACATTTAAGGTAATTATCGATATGTATGTTGCTATTACCTTTTTCTTAATTGTTTTGGGTTTGTTATTGTAGGTCTTTTCCTTCTCTGTGTTTCCTGAGTAGAGAAGTTCCTTTAGCATTTGTTGTAAAGGTGGTTTGGTGGTGTTGAATTCTCTTTGCTTTTGCTTGTCTGCAAAGGTTTTAATTTCTCTGTCAAATCTGAATGAGATCCTTGCTGGGTAGAGTAATCTTGGTTGTAGGTTTTTCCCTTTCATCACTTTAAGTTTATCCTGCCACTCCCTTCTGGCTTGCAGAGTTTCTGCGGAAAGATCAGCTGTTAACCTTATGGGGATTCCCTTGTATGTTATTTGTTGTTTTTCCCTTGCTGCTTTTAATATTTTTTCTTTGTATTTAATTTTTGATAGTTTGATTAATGTGTGCCCTGGCGTGTTTCTCCTTGGATTTATCCTGTATGAGACTCTCTGTGCCTCCTCACTTGGTTAACTACTTCCTTTCCCATATCAGGGAAGTTTTCAACTATAATCTCTTCAAATATTTTCTCGGTCCCTTTCTTTTTCTCTTCTTCTTCTGGGATCCCTATAATTCAAATGTTGGTGCATTAATGTTGTCCCAGAGGTCTCTGAAACTGTCCTCAGTTGTTTTCTTTTGTTTCTTTATTCTGCTCTTCAGTAGTTATTTCCACTATTTTATCTTCTGGGTCACTTATACGTTCTTCTGCCTCAGTTATTCTGATATTGATCCCTTCTAGAGAATTTTAAATTTCATTTATTGTATTGTTCATCACTGTTTGTTTGCTCTTTAGTTCTTCTAGGTCCTTTTTAAACGTTTCTTGTATTTTCTCCATTCTATTTCCAAGATTTAGTATCATCTTTACTATCGTTATTCTGAATTCTTTCTCAGGTAGACTGCCTATTTCCTCTTCATTTGTTAGGTCTGGTGGGCTTTTACCTTGCTCCTTCATCTGTTGTGTGTTTCTCTGTCTTCTCATTTTGCTTCACTTACTGTGTTTGGGGTCTCCTTTTCGCAGGCTGCAGGTTCATAGTTTCTGTTGTTTTTGGTGTCTGCCCCCAGTTGCTGAAGTTGGTTCAGTGGGTTCTGTAATCTTCCTGGTGGAGGGGATTAGTGCCTGTTTTCTGGTGGATGAGGCTGCATCTTGTCTTCCTGGTGGGCATGTCCATGTCTGGTGGTGTGTTTTGGGGCATCTGTGGCCTTATTATGATTTTAGGCAGCCTCTCTGTTAATGGGTGGGGTTGTGTTCCTGTCTTGCTAGTTGTTTGGCATAGGGTATTTAGCACTTGAGCTTGCTGGTCGTTGAGTGGAGCTGGGTCTTGGTGTTGAGATGGAGATCTCTTGGGGATTTTCACCGTTTGAAATTATGTGAAGCTGGGAGGTGTCTTTTGGACCAGTGTCCTGAACTTGGCTCGCCCACCTCAGAGGCACAGCCCTGAGGCCTGGCTGGAGCCCCAAGAGCCTGTCATCAACATGGCTCAGAATAAGAGGGAGAAAAAGAAAGAAAGAAAGAAGATAAAGTAAAATAAAATAAAATAAAAGTTATTAAAATAAAAAATAATTATTAAAAATAATTTTTTAAAGTAATAAAAAAAATGAAAGAAAGAAATAAAGAAGAGAGCAACCAAATCAAAAATCAAATCCACCAATGTTAACAAACACTGAAAACTATACTAAAAAAAAACAAAAAAAAAAACCGGACAGGGGCTTCCCTGGTGGCACAGTGGTTGAGAATGGGCCTGCCAATGCAGGGGACACAGGTTCAAGCCCTGGTCTGGGAAGATCCCACATGCCGCGGAGCGATTAGGTCCGTGAGCCACAATTACTGAGCCTGCGCGTCTGGAGCCTGTGCTCCGTAATAAGAGAGGCCACGATAGTGAGAGGCCCGTGCACTGTGATGAAGAGTGGCCCCCACTTGCCACAACTAGAGAAAGCCCTCGCACAGAAACGAAGACCCAACACAGCCATAAATAAATTAAAAAATAAATAAATAAATAATTAAAAAAAAACAAACCAAAAAAAACAGACAGACAGTACCCTAGGACAAATGGTAAAAGCAAAGCTATACAGACAATATCATACACAGAAGCATACACATACCCACTCACAAAAAGAGAAAAAGGGAAAAAAATATATGTATTGTTGCTCCTTAAGTCCACCTCCTCTATTTGGGATAATTCATTGTCGATTCAGGTATTCCACAGATGCAGGGTACATCAAGTTGATTGTGGAGATTTAATCCGCTGCTCCTGAGGCTGCTGGGAGAGATTTCCCTTTCTCTTCTTTGTTCGCACAGCTCCTGGGGTTCAGCTTTGGATTTTCCCCCACCTCTGCCTGTAGGTCACCTGAGGGCATCTATTCATCGCTCAGACAGGACGGGATTAAAGGAGCAGCTGCTTCGGGGGCTCTGGCTCACTCAGGTCGGTGGGAGGGAGGGGTATGGAGTGCGGGGCAAGCCTGTGGTGGCAGAGGCTGGCGTGACGTTGCACCAGCCTGAGGCATGCTGTGTGTTCTCCCTGGGAAGTTGTTCCTGGATCACGGGACCCTGGCAGTAGCAGGATGCACAGGCTCCTGGGAGGGGAGGTGTGGATAGTGACCTGTGCTCACACACAGAATTCTTGGTGGCGGCAGCAGCAGCCTTAGCGTCCCATTCCTGTCTCTGGGGTCCATGTCAGTAGCCGTGGCTCACGCCCGTCTCTGGAGCTCCTTTAAGTGGAGCTCTTAATCCCCTCTCCTCGTGCACCAGGAAACAAAGAGGCAAGAAAAAGTCTCTTGCCTCTTCGGCAGCTCCAGACTTTTTCCCGGACTCCGTCCTGGCTAGCTGTGGTGCACTAGCCCCCTTCAGGCTGTGTTCACGCAGCCAACCCGTGTCCTCTCCCTGAGATCTGACTTCTGAAGCCCGAGTCTCAGCTCCCAGACCCCACCCGTCCCGGCGTGTGAGCAGACAAGCCTCTCGGGCTGGTGAGTGCTGGCCAGCACTGATCCTCTGTGTGGGAATTTCTCCACTTTGCCCTCTGCACCCCTATTGCTGCACTCTCCTCCGTGGCTCCGAAGCTTCCCCCCTCTGCCACCCGCAGTCTCTGCCCGCGAAGGGCTTCCTAGTGTGTGGAAACCTTTCCTCCTTCACAGCTCCTCCCACTGGTGCATGTCCCATCCCTTTTCTTTTGTCTCTGTTTTTTCTTTTTTCTTTTGCCCTACCCAGGTACGTGGGGAGTTTCTTGCCTTTTGGGAGGTCTGAGGTCTTCTGCCAGCGTTCAGTAGGTGTTCTGTAGGAGTTGTTCCACATGTAGATGTATTTCTGATGCATTTGTGGGGAGGAAGGTGATCTCCACGTCTTACTCTTCCACCATCTTGAAGCTCCTTCCTTCTGTTTATTTTCTTATTGTTGAGTTTTAAGAGTTCTTTTTATATTTTGGATAACAGTACATATTTTATCAGATGTGTATTTTGCATATATTTTCTCCCAGTCCATGGCTTGACTTCTGATTCTCTTGGCACTGTCTTTCACAGAGCACAAGTATTGAATTTTAATGAAGTCCAGATATCAATTATTTCTTTTACAGATTGTGACTTTTGTGTTATATCTAAAGCCATTGCCATTTCAACGGTCATGTAGATTTTTGCCCGTGTTATCTTCTAGGAGTTTTATAGTTTTGCATTTTACATTTAGGTCTCTGATCCATTTTGAGTTAATGTTTTTGAAGGGTGTAAGTTATGTGTCTAGATTTGTTTATTTGCATGTGGATGTCCACTTGTTCCAGCACAATTTGTTGAAGAGACTGTCTTTGCTCCATTTTATTGCCTTTGCTTCTTTGTCAAATATCAGTTGCCTACAGTCAGCCCTCTGTATTAGGGAGTTCTGCAACTGTGGATTCAACTAACCACAGAATGAAGATGTCTTACTTCTTCCTTTCTGATTTGTATGCCATTTATTTATTTATTTATTTATTTATTTATTTATTTATTTATTTATTTATTTATTTATTTATTTATTTATTTATCGTGCCTGATTGCTCTGGCTAGGACTTCCAATACTAAGTTGAGTAGGAGTGGTGAGAGGGGGAATCCTTGTCTTATTCCTGATCTTAGCAAAAAAGCTTTTAACTTTTCACCATTGAGTGTGATGTTAACTGTAGGTTTGTCATATATGAGCTTTGTTATATTGAGGTATGTTCCTTCTGCACCCAATTTGTTGAGAATTTTTAATTATGAAAGGATGTTGAATTTTGTAAAAAATATTTTTCTGCATATATTGAGATGATCATATGATTTTTATCTTTCTTTCTATTAATGTGGTACATCACACTTATTGATTTGTGTATGTTGAACCATCCTTGTAACCCAAGAATAAATCCCACTTGATCATGGTGAATGATCCTTTTAATGTGCTGTTGAATTCATTTTGCTTGTATTTTGTTGAAATTTTTGCATCAATATTTATCAAAGATATTGGCTTTTAGCTCTTTTCTTGTAGTGCCTTTATCAGACTTTGGTATCAGGCCTTTAAAATGAGTTTGGGAGTGTTGCCTCCTCTTCAATTTTTTGGAAGAGTTTGAGAATTGACATTAATTCTTCTTTAAATATTTGGAGAATTTACCAGTGAAACCAACTGGTTCTAAGCTTTTCTTTGATGGGAGGTTTTTGATTACCAATTCAATCTCCTTACTAATAATTGGTCTGTTCAGATTTTCTATTTCTTCATTATTCCATCTTGGTAGATTATGTGTTTCTAGGAATTTGTCCATTTTTTCTAGGTTGTCCAATTTATTGGCACATAATTATTCATAGTAGTCTCATGACCTTTCACATTTCTGAGGTATTAGTTGTGCAAATCAATTTAATAGTTAAAATTATATCATCATCTTAATAGATGGAGAAAAATTATTCTGCAAAGTTCAACATCCTCTTTCATTTTGATTTTATTTATTTGAGTCTTCTCTCTTTTTTCCTTGGTTTGTCCAGCTGAAGGTTTGACTATTTTATCTTTTCAGTGTTTCAGTGAGTTTTTTTCTATTATTTAGTCTCTATTCCATTTCCCTGAACTGAGGGGTTTAATTAACTTGATATCTGTACCTGAGAAAAGTATATAACTAAAGGAATGAAACACTGTCCCTGTCTTCATGGAACTCACTCCTGAAACTCTAACAGGCAGATAAGGTGGAGACATGGTTAGTTCAATAATGGACATAGCACAGGCTGCTTAAAAATAGTACTTAGACTGCAGGGTGGCTGGGGTAGAGGGCTATTATAGGAGAGATTTATTTGGACAGGTACAAGTTAACCAGGTGAAATAGTGAGAAAAAGCAGAGATAATCCCAGACAGAGAATACAGAATGTCCAAAAGCACAGCTGAGATGAAGAGAATGATTTGGAAAACTATAAGTACAACTCTGAGAGACCAATATTACTGTCCTGTTAGTTCATTCAAGATTATTTTATTAAACACTTACTATGTACCCAAGTGCTTACATGTGCAACCAAGATTCAGATGGTTTGTATTTTGCTTAAGATCAAACTTAACATAAGAGTTGAATGAGCTGGAGCCAGGATTCAGGCTCAGCCCTTCTGATTTCACAAATACCATGCTCCTTCCCTCTCTCTCCTCTTTCCACAAGTGGTAGAGAAGGAATTCTTGAATTAGATGGAGAGTTGGACCAGATGACCTGCAAGATTTGGGATTGTTTTCTGTGAATAACATTACTAATCCTTTAATGGTTTCTGACACTCTTGGAGGTCCATCCATGACACCTGTCTACAGACAATTTAAAGGTAGAGCAGTTGTTCTAAAATGTTTCTGAAATAACTGAGCAGTGAGTATGAACTTCAAACATACACAAGGGAATGTTTTAATATCCTGTTCTTAGGTAAATGCCAGAAGCAGGCTGGCTGAAGGTCACTGGAGAGGACACATAGCTGGGCTTAGAGAATCTGACCTGGGCAATATTTGAAAGCCATAGACAATGACACTACTTAAGGGTCATGGCAATGCATTGGCCTGGAATTGAGGCAGACACTCAAAGGAAGGGATAAGGTAGAAGGTCAAGACACTAGGAGTCAGCAGTGGTGTGAAAATATAGTTCCAAATGTATTTTAATTGATCTACAGATTAAAATATCCTTTGTGACAAAGTAGATTACTGATCAATTCATCACCAAAAATGGAAAAGAGTACTCTGAATCATTCCAATGATTTTAATCCGTATTTTTCCTTTCGTCATTTGCATTCTTATTTCTTAAAGAGAAAGTGTGTGCTCACTAAAATCCATCTTTATATGACTTTCTTTAAATTTTAGAATACAAATTTAGATATATACCCAACCTCTCATTCACAGGTTAACAGGCACAGAGAACAAACATATATAAAAAAAAAATATAAAAAAATTTAGATATATACCCAACCTCTCATTCACAGGTTAACAGGCATAGAGAACAAACATATAAAAAATTTAATCTATAAGTAATTGAAATGTAATCAGGTTAATTTCAAGTTCTTTTCTTTTTAAAAATAATTTGCAAAGTTGTTTTCCTGTTTCTTCATTCTCCATGAACCTTTTAGTAACTGGCCAGCAGACAGGTAAAAACAATAGGAGAAGAAACACAGAATCTAGATAATTTTTAAATTCTATGTTCAGCTTTTACTCTAGTTTAGAATTATTTACGAATACTTTAGGGGCAATTTAGTCTACATTTTTGTTATTATAATATTTTAAATATCCATTATTATGGAAAAATATTAAACTGCTTGGTGTGTTTTCTAAGTCAGCCCTAAGATTAGAGTGGCACTAAAGCTAAGCATCATTTCTCTGTAAGTAAGAAAACTCTCCAAAAATAAAAATATTCTCCATAAATCCCAGAGGAAAGGAAGAGGTGAAAGTTGATTATTTTAATCATGATTGCAAAAGCTGCCAAGTCTGCAAATGCACAATCAATCAATCTTGCTGTTAGATTCAGTGCCATGTCTCTGTAGGGTTCAAACAAAGCCCTTTCTGATTTTAGATTTTAATGGGCCATTTGGAACTATCCAAGAGTCAGGACTCTGAAGTTAGAGTTTAAAAATCCTTATCGTCAATGATGACATTTTTCTCAGCAGACAAGTGATTCCACCTGAAATTTAAGTCTGGCTTAAGGCTGTATTTAATGTCTAGGATCATCATCATCACTGACTTTCTCTGATCACCTTGGCTTATCTGAAAAATAGCAGTTATAAATATCAACTGTGTAGGGGGCTTGAAAAGCTTAAATAAGATAAGGTTTAAAAATACTAACATAGTGCCCAGAACCTAGAAGTTCTCAATAAACTGTAGCTTCTTTTTTTGAAAAAATATGACTTTGTGCATTTGTATGCATGACTTTTGTGCTGAACTAGTTTTTATCTAACGTGTTTGATTAGAATGGCTTTTTTTCATAAATAATCACAACTTTGAGGTCAGAGTCTAACTAAATATTAAAGACCTCCTATATTTTGATTTTGTTCATTTGTAAATTTAGAGATTCTTACACAATTTTTTCCTTCTTTCACCAAATCTTCTGAAATCTAATATGATATGTGTGAACAAGATACTGTATATTTCCAGTTTAAGTACTTTATAAGCATTGTGATTTTAACTATAATCCTAAAATATGTATAATATGCATTGTTCATGTTAAATTCTTTAACAGGTCTTTCTATGAGATTTCTTTTAAACATTTAAGACATGAGTGACAGAAAAGAAGGCTTTGTGTTTCCCAAGGAACTGATAAAATTTCTCCTCTCTGAAAGTTAGAGCTTTGCAACAGATCATAATTTCCTTTCTGCCCCTGGCTTCCATATGACCATTTCACTATTTCTTGATCCTTATTTCATATTTCTTTTTTCTTAAACCCATGTCCATATAGTTTAATGTAAGCAGTTTCCATTTTGGGGGGAAAATAGGTAGCACATTTTATTAAAGAGTTTTATAGTTACTATCATATGGACCCAATGTGGGCTTCTAGCATTTTCAGGAAAATGTCAAGGGTTTTAAGATATTTTGGAGAAGTCCTACTAAATTCCTCCTTTTCCTCTTCCTTCTTCTTCATTTAAAAACAACTTTATTGGATATAATTCACATACTATACAATTCAATAATTTCAGCTGTACAATTCAATGGTTATATATATCCATAGATACATGCAATCATCATCTCAGTCAATTTTAGAACCTTTTCATCACCTCAAAAGGAAATTCTTCTAGCTATTACCTGTTTCAGCTCCCCCAACTTTTGCCCCTAGTGCTAAACAACCACAAATCTACCTTCTGTCTCTATAGATTTCCCTATGTTGGACTTTCATATGAATGGAATCATTTAGTATGTGGTTCTTCACTACTGGCTTTTAGCACTTAGTATAATGTTTTCAAGGTTCATCCGTGTTGCAGCATGTTTCAGTATTTCATTCCTTTTTATTGCCAATAATATTCTATTGTGTGGATATACCATATTTTGTTTATCAATTTGTCCATTGATGGACGTTTGGATTGCCTCCCTTTTTGGCAATTATGAATAATGTTGCTATAAACATTTATGTGTAAATTTCTGTTTAGACATATCTTTTGATTTCTTTTGGATGTATACTTAGGAGCAGAAATCCTGGATTATATGGTAACTCTATGTTTAATTGTGTGAGAAACTGCCAAACTGTTTTCCAAAGTGGCTGTACCTTTTTACATTCTCACCAGTAGTGGATGAGGGTTCTGATTTTTGCACAGTCTTTCCAACACTATCTGACTTTTTGTTTCTAGACATCCTAGTGAGTGTGAAGTAATATCTCATTGTGGTTTTGATTTTTATTTCCCTGATAATTAATATTGCTGATCTTTTCATGTGCTTGTCATTTGTATATATTCTTTGGTGGAGTGTCTATTCAGATCCTTTGTTCATTTAAAAAATTGGCTTATCGTCTTTATTACTGAATTGTAAGAGTTCTTAATAAATTCTAGATATAAGCCCCTTGTTAGATATATAATTTGCAAATATTTTCTCCCATTCTTTGGGTTGTCTTTTCTCTTTCTTAGTGGTGCTTTTTGAAGGACAAAAGTTTTTAACTCTGATTAACTTCAGTTTATCATTTTTTTTCTTTTGTTGCTCAGGCTTTTGGTGTCATATTCAAGAATCATTTGTCAAATCCTGTGTTATGAAGATTTAATCCTATGTTTTCTTATAAGAGTTGTATAAGCTTTACTCTTACATTTAGGTCCTTGATCGAGTTTGAGTTAATTTTTGTTATGGTGTGAGATGATTCATTCTTTTGCATATGGCTATCCAGCTGTCCCAGCACCACTTGTTGAAGAATATTCTTTCCCCATTTAATGGTCTCTACATGCTTGTTGAAAATAAGTTGACCATAGTAGATATATGGGTTTATTTCTGGACTCCCAATTTTAATCCTTTGACATATATATCTGTCCTTGTGCCAGTACCACACTGTCTCCAATACCATTACTTGCAGTAAGTGTTGAAATTGTGAAGTATACTGACCTCTTCTTGAAACAAATAGATCTTGAAACTTCAACATTGTTATAGTGTTCTTTAACTCTAAAATAATAACATCATATACTCTTCTGGCACAATCAGGTTTGCACTTAATTTTTTTACATTTTTATTGGAATATAGTTGATTTACAATGTCGTGTTAGTTTCAGGCACACAGCAAAGTGAATCAGTTATACATATACGTATATCCACTCTTTTTTAGACTCTTTTCCCATATAGGCCATTACAGAGTATTGAGTAGAGTTCCCTGTGATACACAGTAAGTTCTTATTAGTTATGTATTTTATATATAGTAGTGTGTATAAGTCAATCCCAATCTCCCAATTTAACCCTCCCCCCCTTTGCCCCCGGTAACAGTAAGTTTGTTTTCTACATCTGTAACTCTATTTCTGTTTTGTAGATAAGTTCATTTGTACCCTGTTTTATGTTCCACATATAAGCGATATCATATGATATTTGTCCTTCTGTGTCTGGCTTACTTCACTCAGTACGACAATCTCTAGGTCCATACATGCTGCTGCAAATGGCATTATTTCACTCACTTTTATGGCTGGGTAATATTCCATTGTATATATGTGTCACATCTTCTTTATCCATTCCTCTGATGATGGACATTTAGGTTGCTTCCAGGTCCTGGCTTTTGTAAATAGTGTTGCAATGAACACTGGGGTGCATGTATCTTTTCGAATTATGGTTTTCTCCAGATACATGCCCAGGAGTGGGATTGCTGGATCATACGGTAGCTCTATTTTTAGTTTTTTAAGAAACCTCCACACTGTACTCCATAGTGGCTCTACCAATTTACGTCCCCACCAACATAGTAGGAGGGTTCCCTTTTCTCTACACCCTCTCCAGCATTTATTGTTTGTAGACTTTTTGATGATCGCCCTTCTGACCAGTGTGAGGTGATACCTCATTGTAGTTTTTATTTGCATTTACCTAATAATTAGTGATGTTGGGCATCTTTTCATGTGCTTTTTGGCTATCTGTATGTCTTCTTTGGAGAAATGTCTATTTAGATCTTCCACCCATTTTTAGATTGGGTTGTTTGTTTTTTTGATATTGAGCTGCATGAGCTGTTTGTATATTTTGGAGATTAATCCCTTGTCAGTTGCTTCATTTGCACATGGTTTCTCCCATTCTGAGAGTTGTCTTTTTGTTTTTTTAAGGTTTCCTTTGCTGCGCAAAGGCTTTTAAGTTTAATTAGGTACCATTTGTTTAGTTTTGTTTTTATTTTCATTACTCTAGGAGGTGGATCAAAAAAGATCTTGCTGCAACTTATGTCAAAGAGTGTTCTGCTTATGTTTTCCTCTAAGAGTTTTATAATGTCTGGCCTTACATTTAGGTCTTTAATCCGTTTTGAGTTTATTTTTGTGTATAGTGTTAGGAGTGTTCTAATTTCATTCTTTTACATGTAGCTGTCCAGTTTTCCCAGCACCACTTATTGAAGAGGCTGTCTTTACTCCATTGTATAGTCTTGCCTCCTTTGCCATAGATTAGTTGGCTATAGGTGTGTAGGTTTATCTCTGGGCTTTCTATGCTGTTCCATTGATCTATATTTCTGTTTTTGTGCTAGTACCATACTGTTTTGATTACTGTAGCTTTGTAGTATTGTCTGAAATCAGGGAGCTTGATTCCTCCTGCTCTGTTTTTCTTTCTCAAAATTGCTTTTGCTATTCGGGGTCTTTTGTGTTTCCACACAAATTGTAAAATTTTTTGTTGTAATTCTGTGAAAAATGCAATTGGTAATATGATAGGGATTGCATTGAATCTGTAGATTGCTTTGGGTATTATAGTCATTTTGACAATATTGGTTCTTCCAATCCAAGAACATGGTATAATCTCTCTATCTGTTTGTGTTATCTTTTATTTCTTTCATCACTATCTTATAGTTTTCTGAGTATAGGTCTTTTGCCTTCTTAGGTAATTTATTCCTAGGTATTTTATTCTTTTTGATGTGATGGTAACATCATATACTCTTGACTAAAGTAAGGAATATTCTATTGGGAAACATCATCTTCTATAAGAAAATGTGTAGTGTGTAGTTTTCAAAAGAATGTCCATGGACTCAAATAATTAAAAAATTCAGTAATGTAGAAGGATATTAAATTACTATAAAGAAATAATCTGTATATACACAAAAATAGCCAGTTAAATGATAAAATGATACAGAAAACTCTATTTACATAGCAAAAGAAGATAAAATTCTTAGAAATAAACTTAGCAAGAAATCTGCAAAATCCGTGTGAGGAGAACACAAAGGTAGATTTGAACAAATGAAAAGATATCCACTATTTTGGGGTAATATGACTCAATCATAAAGATGTCAATTCTCTTTATGTTAATTTACAAAGTTAATACAATCTTAATAAATATCAAAAAAATTTTATGGATTTAGATAAATATTTACTAATATGCAGAAAAAAAAATCTCACCCAGAATAGACAGCAGAATACTGAAAAAGAAAAGCTGTGAGATGGGACTAACCTTCTACCATAGCTATTAACATATACTAGAAAGCCTTTATAGTTAGCACAGTGTGGTAACTGGCACATGAATAGGCAGATAGTTCAGTGAAATCAAATAGAAAGTCCAGAAATAGTCCCAAATACATATTTAACTTCATATATAATTAAAATGATGCCTCAAATCACCAGAGAAAAGATGGACCTCTTTTGAAAAATGAAAACCATTAAATAAATTGCTGCAGAAAGAGAAAAACCATTTGAAAAATAATACAGTCAGATCAATACCGCACTCTTCACGCAAGGAAAGCATCACATGGATCAAAGATTAAAGAGACAGGAGAAAGAAAGAAAGAAAGAGAGAGAGAAAAGGAAGGAAGGAAGGAAGGAAAGAAGTTACAAGTACTAAAAAAAAAATGGGTGAATTCTTCTATAATCTAGGTGTGTAGGGAAAGACTTTATAACCATGATTCAAAATCCATATTCAATAAAAGAAAAGATTGATATATTTGACTACATAAAAAATGTTCTCAAGACAAAAATTCCATAAATGAAGTAGAAAAAAACAAATGGTAAATTTGAAGTAATTTTTTGCAACTTACGTCACAGATAAAAGGCTGATATTCCTAATATATAGGTAACTCTCAAAAAATTGAGAGGAAGAAAGACCAAAACCCAGTAGGAAAAAAACAGGCAAAAGACAACAGGAATAGACAACACAAAATGTATTTTTATATTTCACAAAAATTATATAAATTATCTTTAAACATATGAAAAGTTATTCAACCTCAGTTAACAAGAGGAATGCAAATTAAAACTACACTGATACCAACTGTCACTTATCAAATTGGCAAAAAGTGTAAAAGTTTAACAACATACTCTCATATGCAGGTTCTCACGCATTGCTGGTAAGAATGCAGAATGGTATGACCCTTACGGAAGGGGATTTAACAGAACTACATGTGTGTTTAATTTTTGACACATCAGTCCCACCTCTGGAACTTTCCCATGAAGATACACCTTACAACAATAGAAATATTATGAACAGGATTATTCAATGCAGCATTTTTTTGTCATTGCAAAATATGGACACAACTAAAATTCCCATACATGAAGATCGGGTGTGTAAACTATGATATGTCAGGCAACTTAGTATTCTGCAGCTGTTTAAACAAAAAGAAAAAGAGGGAGGAAGATGATTACTATAAACTGATAAGGCACAATTTTCAGAAACATTAAATAGGGGAAAAAGCAAATTTAAAAGTGTCTGTAATATGCTCTCTTTTGTGTAACAGAGAATGGGAAATGAGAAAATAAATATGTATCTTCTTATTTTTTAAAAGAAACACAAGAGGGGTGGGCCACAAAGCAGTGTGATAGGTTTCCTACAGGTGGTTAGTGACAATGGGGTAGAAGAAAGAAGGGGGTCGAGGGAGGGATGTGTCTCTAGTATACTTTTTTGTATAGTTTTGACTTTGGAAACTTTGCTAACTTTTGATGTTCCCACCAAAAAATAAATAAAACCAGAAAATATTGGGGAAAATACAAAATTCAGTACAAACAGAAACAAATGAACTGAACTTTCTTACACTTTTTTTTTGAGGTCAAAGACCGATATTTCATTGGACTTGGCTTTGACGAGTACTGACAGACCTTGCAGACACAAATACAAAATGATTTTTCCCCCAATTTTTATTTTAGAATTTCAAATACAGAAAAAATGTTTAAAATAGTACAATAAACCTATTCTTTACTTATATTCACTAATTGTTAACATGTCACTGTGTTTGCTTTACCTCTGTACAGTTTAAGGATTACTAACAGACATTGGCTTCATTTTTTTCAATTAAATAAGTATGTTAATACAGATCTTTGTAATAATAATCTAACTTTATTTAAACATCTTTATTGGAGTATAATTGCTTTACAATAGTGTGTTAGTTTCTGCTTTATAACAGAGTGAATCAGCAATACATATACATATATCCCCATATCTTCTCCCTCTTGCTTTTCCCTCACACACACCTTTTCCCACTCCTCTAGGTGGTCACAAAGCACCGAGCTGATCTCCCTGTGCTATGCGGCTGCTTCCCAATAGCTATCTATTTTACATTTGGTAGTATATATAAGTCCATGCCACTCTCTCACTTCGTCCCAGCTTACCCTTCCCCCTCCCCGTGTCAAGACCATTCTCTACGTCTGCGTCTTTATTCCTGTCCCCGCCCAGGTTCTTCAGAACTTTTTTTTTTTTTTTTTAGATTCCATATATATGTGTTAGCATACGGTATTTGTTTTACTCTTTCTGATTTACTTCACTCTGTATGACAGACTCTAGGTCCATCCACCTCACTACAAATACCTCCATTTCGTTTCTTTTTATGGCTGAGTAATATTCCATTGTATATATGTGCCACATCTTCTTTATCCATTCATCTGTCGATGGGCACCTAGGTTGCTTCCATGTCCTGGCTATTGTAAATAGAGCTTCAATGAACATTGTGGTACATGACTCATTTTGAATTATGGTTTTCTCAGGGTATATGTCCAGTAGTGGGATTGCTGGGTCATATGGTAGTTCTGTTTTTAGTTTCTTAAGGAACCTCCATACTGTTCTCCATAGTGGCTGTATCAGTTTACATTCCCACCAACAGTGCAAGAGGGTTCCCTTTTCTCCACACCCTCTCCAGCATTTATGGTTTGTAGATTTTTTGATGATGGCCATTCTGACGGGTAGGAGGTGATACCTCATTGTAGTTTTGATTTTGCATTTCTCTAATGTTTAGTGATGTTGAGCATTCTTTCATGTGTTTGTTGGCAATCTGTATATCTTCTTTGGAGAAATGTCTACTTAGGTCTTCTGCACATTTTTGGATTGGGTTGTTTGTTTTTCTGATATTGAGCTGCATGAGCTGCTTGTATATATTGGAAATTAATCCATTGTCAGTTGCTTCGTTTGCAAATACTTTCTCCTATTTTGAGGGTTGTCTTTTCGTCTTGTTTATGGTTTCTTTGCTGTGCAAGACCTTTTAAGTTTCATTAGATCCCATTTGTTTATTTTTGTTTTTATTTCCATTTCTCTAGGATGTGGGTCAAAAAGGATCTTGCTGTGATTTATGTCATAGAGGGTCCTGCCTATGTTTTCCTTTAAGAGTTTTATAGTTTCTGGCCTTACATTTAGGTCTTTAATCCATTTTGAGTTTATTTTGGTGTATGGTGTTAGGAAGTGTTCTAATTTCATTCTTTTACATGTAGCTCTCCAGTTTTCCCAGCACCACTTTTGAAGAGTCTTTCCTCCAACTGTATACTCCTGACTCCTTCATCAAAGATAAAGTGACCATATGTGCATGGGTTTATCTCTGGGCTTTCTATCCTGTTCCATTGATCTATATTTCTGTTTTGGTGCCGGTACCATACTGTCTTGATTACTGTAGCTTTGTAGTATAGTCTGAAGTCTGGGAGCCTGATTCCTCCAGCTCCATTTTTCTTCCTCAAGATTGCTCTGGCTATTTGGGGTCTTTTGTGTTTCCATAAAAATTGTGAAATTTTTTGTTGTAATTCTGTGAAAATTGCCATTGGTAGTTTGATGGGGATTGCACTGAACCTGTAGATTGCTTTGGGTAGTATAGTCATTTTCACAATGTTGATTCTTCCAATCCAAGAACATGGTAAATCTCACCATCTGTTTGTATCATCTTTAATTTCTTTCATCAGTGTCTTATAGTTTTCTGCATTAGGTCTTTTGTCTACTAAGGTAGGTTTATTCCTAGATATTTTATTCTTTTTGTTGCAATGGTAAATGGGAGTGCTTCCTTAACTTCTCTTTCAGATTTTTCATCATTAGTGTATAGGAATGCAAGAGATTTCTGTGCATTAGTTTTGTATCCTGCTACATTACCAAATTCATTGATTAGCTTTAGTAGTTTTCTGGTAGCGTCTTTAGGATTCTCTATGTATAGTATCATGTCATCTGCAAACAGTGACAGCTTTATTTCTTCTTTTCTGATTTGGATTCCTTTTATTTCTTTTTCTTCTCTGATTGCTGTGGCTAACACTTCCAAAACTATGTTGAATAACAGTGGTGAGAGTGGGCAACCTTGTCTTGGTCCTGACCTCAGTGGAAATGGTTTCAGTATTTCACCATTGAGAACTATGTTGGCTGTGGGTTTGTCATATATGACCTTTATTATGATGAGGTAAGTTCCCTCTATGTCTATTTTCTGGAGGGTTTTTATCATAAATGGGTGTTGAATTGTGTCAAAAGCTTTTTCTGCGTCTATTGAGATGATCATATGGTTTTTATCCTTCATTTTGTTAAGATGGTATATCACATTGATTGATCTGCACATATTAATGGATCCTTGCATTCCTGGGATAAACCCCACCTGATCATGGTGTATGATCTTTTTAATGTTCTGTTGGATTCTGTTTGATAGTATTTTTTTGAAGATTTTTGCATCTATATTCATCAGTGACATTGGCCTCTAGTTTTCTTTCTTTCTGACGTCTTTGTCTGGTTTTGGTATGAATGTGATGGTGGCCTCATAGGATGAGTTTGAGTGTGTTCCTCTCTCTGCTATATTTTGGAAGAGTTTGAGGACAAGTATTAGGTGTTCTCTAAATATTTGATAGAATTTGCCTCTGAAGCCATGTGGTCCTGGGCTTTTGTTTGTTGGAAGATTTTTAATCACAGTCTCAATTTCAGTGCTTGTGATTGGTATGCTTATATTTTCTATTTCTTCCTGGTTCAGTCTCGGAAAGTTGTGCTTTTCTAAGAATTTGTCCATTTCTTCCACGTTGTCTATTTTATTGGCATGGAGTTGCTGGTAGTAATCTCTCATGATCCTTTGTATTTCTGCAGTGTCAGTTGTTACTTCTCCTTTTTCATTTCTAATTCTATTGGTTTGAGTCTTCTCCGTTTTTTTCTTGATGAGTCTGGCTAATGGTTTATCAATTTTGTTTATCTTCTCAAAGAACCAGCTTTTAGTTTTACTGATCTTTGCCATTGTTTCCTTCATTTCTTTTTCACTTATTTCTGATCTGATCTTTATGATTTCTTTCCTTCTGCTAACTTCGGGGTTTTTTTGTTCTTCTTTCTCTAATTGCTTTAGGTGTAAGGTTAGGTTATTTATTTAAGATATTTCTTGTTTCTTGAGGTAGGATTGTATTGCTATAAACTTCCCTCTTAGAACTGCTTTTGCTGCATCTCATAGGTTTTGGTTCATCGTGTTTTCATTGTCATTTGTTTCTATGTATTTTTTGATTTCCTGTTTGATTTCTTCAGTGATCTCTTGGTTATTAAGTAGTGTATTGTTCAGCCTCCATGTGTTTGTATTTTTTACAGATTTTTTCCTGTAATTGATATCTTGTCTCATAGTGTTGTGGTCGGAAAAGATACTTGATACGATTTCAATTTTCTTAAATTTACCTAGGCTTGATTTGTGACCCAAGATCTGATCTATCTTGGAGAATAGTCCATGAGCACATGAGAAGAAATGATATTCTGTTGTTTTTGGATGGAATATCCTATAAATATCAATTAAGTCCATCTTGTTTAATGTATCATTTAAAGCTTGTCTTTCCTTATTTATTTTCATTTTGGATGATCTGTCCATTGGTGAAAGTGAGGTGTTAAAATCCCCTACTATTATTGTGTTACTGTTGATTTCCCCTTTCATGGCTGTTAGCATTTACCTTATGTATTGAGGAGCTCCTATGTTGGGTGCATAAATATTTACAATTGTTACATCTTCTTCTTGGAATGATCCCTTGATCATTATGTAGTGTCCTTCTGTGTGTCTTGTAATAGGCTTTATTTTAAAGTCTATTTATTTGTCTGATATGAGAATTGCTACTCCAGCTTCTTTTGATTTCCATTTGCATGGAATATCTTTTTCCATCCCTTCACTTTCAGTCTGTATGTGTCCCTAGGTCTGAAGTGGGTCTCTTGTAGACAGCATAAATATGTCTTGTGTTTGCATCCATTCAGTCAGTCTATGTCTTTTGGTTGGAGCATTTAATCCATTTACATTTAAGGTAATTATTGATATATATGTTCCTATTACCATTTTATTAATTGTTTTGGGTTTGTTATTGTAGGTCTTTTCCTTCTCTTGTGTTTCCTGCCAGAGAATTTCCTTTAGCATTTGTTGTAAAGCTGGTTTGGTGGTGCTGATTTGTCTTAGCTTTTGCTTGTCTGTGAAGATTTTAATTTCTCTTTTGAATCTGTATGAGATCCTTGCTGGGTAGAGTAATCTTGGTTGTAGGTTTTTCCCTTTCATCACTTTAAATATGTCCTGCCTCTCCCTTCTGGCTTGCAGAGTTTCTGCGGAAAGATCAGCTGTTAACCTTATGGGGATTCCCTTGTCTGCTATTTGTTGTTTTTCCCTTGCTGCTTTTAATATTTTTTCTTTGTATTTAATTTTTGATAGTTTGATTAACATGAGTCATCGTGTTTCTCCTTTGATTTATCCTGTATGGGTCTCTTTGCACTTTCTAGACTTGATTGACTATTTCCTTTCCCATATTAGTGAAGTTTTCAACTATAATCCTTCAAATATTTTCTCAGTCCCTTTCTTTTCCTCTCCTTCTTCTGGGACCCCTATAATTTGAATATTGTTGTGTTTAATGTTGTCTCAGAGGTCTCTAATACTGTGCTCAATTCTTTTCATTCGTTTTTCTTTATTCTGCTCTGCAGTAGTTATTTCCACTATTTTATCTTCCAGGTTATTAATCCGTTTTTCTGCCTCAGTTATTCTGCTATTGATTCCTTCCAGAGAATTTTTAATTTCATTTATTGTGTTGTTCATCATTGTTTGTTTGCTCTTTAGTTTTTCTAGGTCCTTGTTAAATGTTTCTTGTATTTTCTCCATTCTATTTCCAAGTTTTTTGGTCTTCTTTACTATCATTACTCTGAATTCTTTTTCAGGTAGCCTGCCTATTTCCTCTTCATTTGTTTGGTCTGGTGGGATTTTTCCTTGCTCCTTCATTTGCTGTGTGTTTCTGTCTTCTCATTTTGCCTAACTTACTGTGTTTGGGGTCTCCTTTTCACACGCTGCAGGTTTGTAGTTCCCGTTGTTTTTGGTGTCTGCCCCCAGTGCCTAAGGTTGGTTCAGTGGGTTTTGTAGGCTTCCTGGTGGAGGGGACTGGTGCTTGTGTTCTGGTGGATGAGGCTGGATCTTGTCTTTTGGTGGGCAGGACCATGTCTGGTCATGTGTTTTGGCATGTCTGTGACCTTATTATGATGTTAGGCAGCCTCTCTGTTAATGGGTGGAGCTGTGTTCCTGTGTTGCTTGTTGTTTGACTTAGGGTTTCCAGCACTATAACTTGCTGGTTGTTGAGTGGAGCTGGGTCTTAACGTTGGGATGGAGATCTCTGGGAGAGCTTTTGCCATTTGATATTACATGGAGCCAGGAGGTCTCTGGTGGAGCAATGTCCTGAACTCGGCTCTCCCACCACAGAGGCACAGGCCTGACCCTTGGATGGAACACCAAGACAATGTCAGCCACAATGTTCAGAAGTAAAGGGAGCAAAAAAGTAAGAAAAAAATAAGTAAATAAATAAATAAAATAAAGTTATTAAAATAAAAAATAATTATTAAAAATGAAAAAATTAAAAAGTAATAAAAAAGAAAAAAAGAAATAGTAAAAAGAAGGGAAGAAAGAGGAGAGCGACCAAACCATAAAACAAATCCACCAATGATAACGAGCGCTAAGAGCTATACTAAAAGAAAAAAATAAAATAAACCTGACAGATAGAACCCTAGTTCAAATGGTAAAAAACAGATATACAGACAAAATCACACAAAGAAGCATACACATACACACTCACAAAAAGAGAAAAAGGAAAAAAAATCTATATTTAAAAGAAAAAAAGGAGGAAGCGAGCAACCAAATCAATAAACAAATCTACCAATGAAAATAAACTCTAAATACTAAAGTAAGATAAACATAAAACCAGAAAGAAATTAGATGTAGAAAGCAAAGCCTAATTCTACAGTTGCTCCCAAAGTCCACCGCCCCAATTTTGGGATGATTCGTTGTCTATTCAGGTATTCCACAGATGTAGGGTACATCAAGTTGATTGTGGAGATTTAATCTGCTGCTCCTCAGGCTGCTGGGAGAAATTTCCCTTTCTCTTGTTTGTTCTCACAGTTCCTGGGGTTCAGCTTTGGATCTGGCCCCACCTCTGCGTGTAGGTCACCTGAGGGCATCTGTTCTTCGCTCAGACAGGACGGGGTTAAAGTAGTAGCTGATTAGGGGGTTCTGGCTCAGTCAGGCCATGGGGAGGGAGGGGTATGGAATGCGGGGTCCAGCCTGCAAGGCAGAGGCCGCTGTGACGTTCCAACAGCCTGAGGTGTGCCATGTGTTCTCCCAGGAAAGTTGTCCCTGGATCGCGGGACCCTGCCAGTGGCAGGCTGCACAGGCTCCCGGGAGGGGAGGTGTGGATAATGACCTGGGCTTGCACACAGGCTTCTTGGTGGCTGCAGCAGCAGCCTTAATGTCTCATGCCCGTCTCTGAGGTCTGCACTGATAGCCGCGGCTTGCACCCGTCTCTGGAGCTCCTTTAAGCAGTGCTCTGAATCCCCTTTCCTCACACACCCTGAAACAATGGTCTCTTGCCTTTAGGCAGTTCCAGACTTTTTCCTGGACTCCCTCCTGGCTAGCTGTGGTGCACTAACCCCCTTCAGGCTGTGTTCACTGGGTGCAGCCAACCCCAGTCCTCTCCCTGGGATCTGACTTCCAAAGCCTGAGCCTCAGCTCCCGGCCCCCACCCGCCCTGGAGGGTGAGCGGACAAGCCTCTCTGGCTGGTGAGTGCTGGTGGACCCCAATCCGCTGTGTGGAGTCTCTCTGCTTTGCCATCTGCACCCCTGTTACCGTACTCTCTTCCTTGGCTCCAAAGCTTTCCCCCAGCCACCCCCGGTTTCTAGGGGCTTCCTAGTGTGTGGAAACTTTTCCTCCTTCACAGCTCCCTCCCAGAGGGTCAGGTCCCATCCCTATTCTTTTGTCTCTGTTTTTTCTTTTTTATTTTTCCCTACCCAGGTACGTGGGGAGTTTCTTGACTTTTGGGAAGTCTGAGGTCTTCTGCCAGTGTTCAGTAGGTGTTCTGCAGGAGTTGTTCCACATGTAGATGTATTTCTGATGTATTTGTGGGGAGGAAGGTGATCTCCATGTCTTACTCTTCTGCCAACTTGAAGGTCTCCTCCAATAATCTTACTTTTGAATTTGAATTCTGAGACAGATAAAGCACAAAACCTTGCAATGAGTTCGTCACCTAGAAGAAACAAGACATCACCTTGAATTTTTCTCTTAGATACTTTCTTTGCTTTGCTTCCATGGGACTTTCCCTCAGGAGAAGTGCTTTTGTAATAATTGAAAATTAACAGTTATACAACAGTTGGAGGATAGAACAGAGGAAGTCATTAGCACACCCTATCGCTTACTACTACTTTATAACATATTCAATTTAGAATATTGCAAAAACAGATACAAATACTGTTTTTCTAACACCATATTTTTGTCTTAACAGAAACATATACAAGAAAAGGAAAGACACAAAGCTCCACTGTGCTATCTGGTGCCTTGATATAAAGGAGTTTTGGATGATATCAACATGTCGAATTTTCCCTTTATACGTGAGGTGATGAATAGTAAAATCAGGAAAGGTGAGAAATAAAGTGAAAGATGGTCAACATCATTTAAAGAGACCTGAACAGGGTCAACTCTTTTAAACAGAGGCATTGCCAGCACGTGAGGTGAAAAGATAAAACTGCAAACCTCAACAGATCTATAAAGAATCATGAATGAGGATGAGTACATCAATGGAGAGATTATAGATATGCCAGGTGAGTACAAAGATGCAGGTTAAGCATTACACTCAAGAGACTTTCAAATATTCACTGTCATCAAAAGCATTTGGGTGAAGGGGGTCAAAAGGTACAAACTTCTGCACGTTTGAGAGTTGCTGGGAGAGTGGATCTCATCACAAGAAAAAACAAGTTTTCTTTTGTGACAGTGTGGTGTGACATATGTTGAAAAAGAATCATTTGAGACTATGAAGAAAGACAGTGTCTGAACTCAGAGTCAGGACAGTGGACATATGGGTATCAGTAAAAACAGCAATTTAGGAGGGAAATGATTGGGTCAATTCTTATTTTACTTACTGTACATGTGACTCTTCAGTAGTTTTTGTCTATGTTTGACCGATCTCAGAATGATGGCTCTGATACACATTTGCAGCATTTGTATGTCAGTTCATTTTACAGAACCATAGGAATTTATATCTGACCTTTGTCCTCTCTTAAAGCTGGGTTAGGAATCAGTAGTGTGCCTCTCCAGTAAGAAGCTAGAAGTACCAGCCCATCCTGTTCTTTCCTTCTTTTTTTTTTTTTTTTACTTTTTTATTTTTTAACATCTTTATTGGAGTATAATTGCTTTACAATGGTGTGTTAGTTTCTGCTTTATAACAAAGTGAATCAGTTATACATATATATATATGTTCCCATATCTCTTCCCTCTTGTGTCTCCCTCCCTCCCACCCTCCCTATCCCACCCCTCTAGGTGGTCACAAAGCACCGAGCTGATCTCCCTGTGCTATGCAGCTGCTTCCCACTAGCTATCTATTTTACATTTGATAGTGTATATATGTCCATGCCACTCTCTCACCCTGTCACATTTTACCCTTCCCCCTCCCCATATCCTCAAGTCCATTCTCTAGTAGGTCTGTGTCTTTACTCCTGTCTTGCCACTAGGTTCTTCATGACCTTTTTTTGTTTCCCTTAGATTCCATATATATGTGTTAGCATACTGTATGTGTTTTTCTCTTTCTGACTTCACTCTGTATGACAGACTCTAACTCCATCCACCTCACTACAAATACCTCCATTTCGTTTCTTTTTATGGCTGAGTAATATTCCATTGTACATATGTGCCACATCTTCTTTATCCATTCATCCAATGATGGACACTTAGGTTGCTTCCATGTCCTGGCTATTGTACATAGAGCTGCAATGAACATTTTGGTACATGACTCTTTTTGAATTATGGTTTTCTCAGGGTATATGCCCAGTAGTGGGATTGCTGGGTCGTATGGTAGTTCTATTTGTAGTTTTTTAAGGAACCTCCATACTGTTCTCCATAGTGGCTGTATCAATTTACATTCCCACCAACAGTGCAAGAGTGTTCCCTTTTCTCCACACCCTCTCCAGCATTTATTGTTTCTAGATTTTTTGATGATGGCCATTCTGACCAGTGTGAGATGATATCTCATTGTAGTTTTGATTTGCATTTCTCTAATGATTAATGAAGGTGATCTCCGCGTCTTACTCTTCCGCCATCTTGCCCAGACCCTCTCTTTCCTTCTTATACATCAGGTTTCTTCCTTCTTCTTTATGAAAATCTATCATTCTTTCCCTTTTTCTAATACTGTCTTCTCATACAATCTTTACTTAGAAAGAAAGAGAGCTACATTTCCTCATTTAATTCACTATAATTATGAAAGCAGAACTGCAATAATGTAGCATATATTCTATTCTTTGATATGTTCATAACAAAACTTGAAGTCACAAAAGACCACATACGAAAGATCAGTGGTTGCCTAGGGCTGGCTGGGGGAATGAGGAGAAAAAAATTTCTCCTAATGTATGTGGAGTTTCTTTTGGGGATAATGTAAATGTTCTAAAACTGATTGTGGTGACAGATAAATGACTCTGAATATACTAAAAGCCATTGATTTGTATACTTTAAATAGGTGAATTATATGGTATGTGAATTGTATCTCAATAAAGCTGTTAAAAAACAAATTAAGTAAAATTTATGGCTAAAACATAATAAAACCTGGATTCTTTGATCGATTAAATAAAAATTGAATTGAGAAATGATTAGGGAAGTCCCAGGAGTTAAAGGTGTATGTTTTTTTCAAATGGTGAATTCAGTTTTAAAAAATATGTTACGTTTGGGGGAAAATGACTTTATTATATTCCAGAACTTTTTAGATTGCCTAACTTCATTTTTATGTTTTCCCATTTTTAGTTGAGGAAAATGGAACTTCCTTGTACTCATTTTGGATAGTTGTTTAATTATTATATGATCTACCAAAATCAGCTAATTTTGGCTTTAGTTTCCAAAATACACATCACCCACTGGGTAGTTCAGTGACAGGTTACTGAGGATAAAACCTACTGGTTCAAAGGTTTCAGTCTGTTTGCTCTTCTTAAAGCGAGATACTATTGAAAGAATGATTTCCAGTCTACCCCTACAGATTTCAAAATACTAATATGGATTCTAGAAGCCAGCTTGTTACTTGAAATGTGCTTAAGTGGGAAACCAGCACTTCAGTTTACTTCTATTCAGGGGGTTATATCAGTGTAGGTTTTTCATTAAAAAGCGAAGCACCTCTTGGGCTCCTTTCCTTCCTTTCTTTCTTTCTAAATATGTTTATGAGAATAGAACTCTATTAATTAGACTTTGACATTTTGGTGACATTGTATTTTCAAAGTGTTTTAAAAAACAACACATCCTAATCTCATCAGAATATAAAACATCTTTTCTTTCCTCAAATACAATACATCTTATAGCCAACTCTTGCTCAGTTTTCTTAAAGCATCACCCCTTGTTCACTCACCCCTTAAGAATTTATAGTTTTTTCTTTGCTATCTATTAAATTAAGTCTTAATTTCTCAACCTCATTAATTTGGGATTCATTAATTCAAAGAACCTTAAAGATAGAACAACACAACTTTCATACTTATGGGACATATTCCAGCTTTTTAGATATGGGAGAACTAAAACCTGGGATTGAATATACCTGTTAAGCCTGTTTCTCCTGACCACCAGTACCCATGAAAAAAGTTGAACATTTCTTATTGAAACCTATCTAGAAAGCAGCTTGGAAACTGAAAGACCAAGAAGGTAAGGGAAGTCAGCCTATAGTATGGCAGTTATGGTTACGCTAAAGGCTCAAGTGGCTGTTAGTGGTAGTCAAGATTCTTGGAGCAGGGTTTTAGCACACTGGATGAGCAGAAGAAAATCACTTCTTTCTGCTTTTCTTCTGGGAGTAAGCGTGCTAAATTCTTCATGGATTAACTCTTTTAATCTTCACGATCTTTTAAACCTCACAACAAGGAGAAGGTACTCTTATAGACTAATTTTGTGTGTAGAGTAAAATAAAGTTAAGCAACTGGCCACAAGCAAGCAGAAGGTGGTAGAGTTGAATTCAAAGCAAGGCAGTCTGACTTGAGAAACTAGAGAGGAGTCTTTAAATGAATATGCTGTGTAGCGAGAGAAGGCTACAAAAGACCTCACATCCCCAGAAAATGATAAGATTTGGAGGCTCTCCCTGATTTTTTCAACTAATATTGGAATGTCAGTTTTTTGGGCCCTCTTTCCACTACCTCAGTGTGCTACACTTTGGGTGCTAAATGGTACAGGAAAAAAATATGTAAAGGAAGAAGTTCTTAGAAGGGAGCAAAATTAAGGCTGGGTCAGCTAGGGAAGGGAAGTGAGTCATGAACATGACCTTGAAGAACAGGTGGAACATATATTTTTAAAAGAGGAGAAATCAAGGAGATTTCAAGCAAGAGAAAGTTCCTTTCTCTCACTACTATATCCAACAGTCTTATAATACGATCATTAATATCTTCTATACAATTCCATTTCCATAACCTTTAGTTTTCATCATTACCTGAATGCTCTTATTCTTTTTGTCAATTCAAATCCTTTCCCATAAGGTCTGCCTCACTTCTCTCCACTGTGAAACTCTGCCCAGGCCAATTTAACCCCCAAATGGTTCTTTTCCTCATCTGAAATGCCTTCAGTCCTCATGGTCAAAATTGACAGGGTACCACCTTGGGCATCAGTGCTTGCCTTACCATAGCTCCCCAGCTGTGCCATGTATGTGATTCTTCTCTCCTCAGACTCAAGGGAAAGAGTCGTCTCTTTTACCTCTTTTGTGTCTTAAGAAGTTTTTATTTATGTTTTCACAAACTATTTAATGAGTGGCTCCTAGAAGTCAGGCAGTTGACTAGACGCTGGGTACGAAAGGTGAGTCAGACCCAGAGTCGACCCACAATGAGGGTGCTAAAGCAATGGAAAAGACAAGAATGCAAATTCTTATTATTCAGTTATAAAAATTTTTATTATGGAGATATGTTCTAGGGAACTCAATTGAAAGTAGTCAACTCTATTTTTTCTGTAACTCTACCCTTCAAGATATGTTGGGACACAATAACTAAAACATTAGACACAAATGACTTGTATTGTGAATATAATTTTCTATGTGTGGCTCCATAGCTATTCAACAAAGTATAATGTTGGAAGAATTTCTGACTTTATAAAATTACAAAATTTGTACTCAGAGTCCTGCCAAGGTTAACAGTTTTTTTTTTTTTCTTTTCTCTAGTTTTTAGTACTCTTGAGTCTCTCTATGACTGACAAACTCCCAATCAGACTTTCACGGTCAGTTGGTTTGAAGATAGATTCCAGAATTAGAAGATGCTGAGAATGAACCCCAGTATGAACCCTCATTCTGTCCAGACAATATAGATGTATTTGCTTTTCTTAGAGAAACCAGAAACAGAAAGGATTTTTTCCTCCATTTACACTAGGTGAGTGAAAAAAGAGTAATGAATTCATTCAGGCATAATAGGGGTCAAATTTGGGAGCAGAAGCAAAGTTTTGGGCCCACAGTAAATGTTTAATAAACTCTTGGTCAGTGAAGCCCCTTAAGGCATGTGCCCCCTAGAATTCTCTCCTGGGTTATAGTTTTAAAAGACTCTCAGTTCCTCTTAACTCTCTGGCTTAGGAGTGCCAATGCTCGGAGGTTTAAGCTCAATTCTAGAGTAGCTAGCAAAGCATGCTCAAATGTATTGGCATGGGGACCTGCTTTGTACTCTAGGAAGCCACCTACACAGGGTGTCAGAGAGGTTCGAGAAATCAGATTTGTGAAAGTGAAAAGGAAGTTGCAGCCCTGGAGAGGTTTCAGAACCACCACAGTTGGCTGCCAATGGCTGTGTAAGGCATTAAGACATTGTAAGGGTAAGAGGGGACAGAGAAGGATCATCTAACTGCACAGAGCCTGTCCAAAAATATCCCATGGAACAAGCTATTTTCTCTGCCCTGGGATTATAGAGGCTCACTGAAAAGGAAAAAGTCACTTCAGATTCCTCTGTTATTAGTTGTTAAAGGAGCTACCAGAATGGATGCAATGTATAAACTATCATAATAAGGATAAATTATAATGCACAGGACATCCTACAAGGACATTGTTTCTGCACTGTGACTTATAATTGTTCTGAACTTGATGTTTTGATTAATAAACACAGCTACCATGGAAATATATGAATATATTAACCTAATGTGTATAATGGATGAGGATATAAACAAAAATATGACCTAAGAGAAACACTTGCAAACTTTCTAAATGTTGTAAATTATAAATGTTGAAATTGTTGGGTAACTTGGCCCTGAAGGATGATCAGTTTTGATTACTGATAGTTATGATTCATGTAGTAAAAGAAAATATCTAGATATTTGCAACTAAACATAAGCAATGTCAATGAATTAAAGCCTTTCATTCATTTATTCAACAAATATTTTTGACCTCTTATACTATTCCAGGCTCTGTGTTACATACACAGACCTCAAGAAGTTCACTACCGGAGGAGAAAACACATTAACATGTGATAAGAGTGCAAGATGAGCTCTGAAGTTATAAAGACAGACCCCTTTGCAATGGGAGTCTACATTTGTTTGGGGCCACAGGATGTAGCACCTGAAAGACAAATAAGTGAATGAATGAAAATAAGGAATCTCACAAGTGGGAAAAAAATTACAAAGACATGAGATATGAAAGCATGTTTGATATACTAGACAGGATACTTTTTTCTTGCAATCAATAGAAACCGATGCTGGTTAATTTAAGCAGAAAAGTGATGTATTGAATGATATTTGCATAGCCCCCAGAATCCTCAGGAAGTCTAAAGAACTAAGCTCAGAATAGAGAAAAAAAAACAATAGGAGACTGGGTAGCTAGAGGTGGCACTGATAGACCCTGGAAGCATCCACTGGCAGTCTTGGCCTTACTGGTCTGGTCACTGGTCACCATGACTGCCATTCCTGAGACCACTGCCTCTTGACACTGGACTTTGCTGCTGCCAGAGCCATAACTGAAATGAATGCTTTACTGTCCCCTCTTCTTTACATCTCTTATTCCAGGGACAAAGTCCTGGGAGTGATATCCCTTTGGGTAAATGTAGGTGCTCTAGCTTCAGGGAACTCAGAAAGGGAGTAACACTCTTCCATCTTCATCTTTCAGAGTTAGAAGCAGGGCTCCACTTTTCATCAATCTTCTCATTTCCTCAAATAGGTAGGTTGTTTGGATGCTGGTTATTAAGCTCTGTCCTTCTGTTCTCTGCTTAGTGGTGCTGGGGCTGAGACTCTATAAACCACATTTCTCCTTTGCCTGCTGTAACCCTGATAAATTCTGCTAATAGGGGGTACTAGAGGAAGACTAGAAGGTTACAGGATGGAGAAGGGGCTTGTTTCTTCCTCTTTTCCTCCATTCTCCTATCAGAGTCCCCCTAGAAATGGTTGTTCAACTTGATAGGGGCAGCTGATTCCAGTCTTGAGTTTTTCCCCACATGCCAAGAAGCAATGTCATAACTGCCCATCTCCCACCGAGATACCTGCTCCAATAAACCAGTGCCCCCTTTTCAGTAATCTGGAACTAAGCTACATGGAGACTTACTTCTGAGATACTAAAGCATCAGGAGGGCTGCACCTCCTCTTGGGATGTCTGGATCCCAACTCTACAAGGCCTTTTCCCCAAGCTTCCAGGTTCTACTAATCCCAATATCTTCCCTTTGTTCCCCCAACCACAGGCTGACAGATGCCTCCTGAAGTTACTATTTGTGTTGCCTCAGTTGTTTCTTTTGCCTTTTCAGTCCCCCAGTACATATTCAACTGATTAATTTTGTTAAATTCTTCCTATTAACAAAACTACTGTGGGTCTTGGGTTTGTTTTTTTTTTTTCTTGTTGCCATTGAGCATCCCAAATGACGAATGTTCTCTAGAGCACATATGTTTATAACTTAGTATTTCTGGAGCACAAAGTACGAGAGCAAGCATGGCAGGAGATGAAGCTGAAGAGTCAGAGAAGAGCCAGATGACGGGGGATTTGTTTGATCTTTAAGGAGTTTATACTTCATTCTATAGGTGGCAGAGAGCTATCAAATATTTCTAAATAGAGGGGTGAAAGTCAGATTTATTTGTTAGCATAACAACTCTGGTAGTGCTATGGGATGAGTTGAGGAGGACTGAGTATAGAGAGAATAGTAGGAGAGTACTGCAAAGGTACTAAAACTATTGAAGCAAACACAACTGGTTTGGATGACCAGAAGTTCACATTCATTAAGAAAGGGAATATTGGAGGAAGAGCAGACTTGAGGGTTAAGATGAGGTGATTAGTTTTGGAAATGTTGAATTTGAAGTGTCTGTGGGACATCCTGGTGTATGCTTCTGATATACAGATATAAATTTGTGAGCTGTAAATTTGTGAGCCTTTAATTCATAAGTGGGAGTTGAAGTAATCTGGTGAGATAATATAGAGTTAAAATATCCTCCCACCCATCAGGAGGGCAAGGGTGTGCTAGACCAATGCATCAACCATGCAGGTCAATACCCCAGGACAAGAGCTAGGTCCAAGCAGCCCACCTGAGGTCTTGAGAAGGAAGAACAAGAAGAGAAGAGTTTGCAAAAAAGACATACAATGGCCAGGAGAGGCAAGTCGTTAGATGGGACCAAAGGCTACGGGTGGGATCACAGTTGGGAAAGAAGTCAAAATGAGACACTGGTAGCAACTGGAATAGAACCATAACAAGGCTGAAAAATATTCACTGAGATTTGCAATTAAAGGTTAACTGCTGACAGTAGAGAACACAGATGCAGAAGAGTAGGGGTGCAAATGTCAGTGGGTAGAAGACTACATGGCAAGAGAGCAAGTGGAGTTAACAGAGTAGACCTCCTGCTTCTAGGAGAGAAGCTATGCAGGGAAGAGAGACTTAGGCAGGGTAATTGAAGGCTTTTAGTTTTGCTTGTTTTCAGATGTGAGTGAATTAAGCTTTTTACGTGCTGAGAAGAAATGGAAGAGGAAAACTTTGAAGACATAAAAGGAAAACTGTGTGGGTTGGATTGAGGTTCAGAACTCAGATAAAAGGATTATGTTTGGTTGGAGGAGCAAGAAATCTTTTGGTGTGGGTGTGTATGTGTGTGTGACAAAGGGAAAGAAGGTATGGATGGAAAAGGGCGGGTAATTTTGCAGCTAGGATTGTTGAAGAGGCTCAATCCAGAATGCTTCATTTTCTCTGGAATCACAATCTTGGGTGGTGGATGGGGAGTAGGCAAAATATGGAGACTGCAAAATTGTTGTGAAGAGTAAGAGAAAAAGATAAGAAAGGCAATAGAAGAAGGTTTTCATAGACTGATTAAAGCATAGCTGAGTCATTTTATGTCATTGCCAATTCCATGATTCAGAGAAGAAAGCATTAATATTTTAAGAGGAGAAAGTTTCAAAGTGAACCAATTGGAAGATATTTCACAGTTTCTTATAAAACTAAACATACTCTTATCATGTGATCCAGCAGTAGCTTGGTATTTGCCCAAATGAGTTGAAAACTTATGTCTACACAAAAATCTGCATGCGGATGTTGATAGCAGCTTTATTCATAATTGCCCAAACTTGGAGACAACCAAGATGTCCTTCAGTAAGTGAATGGATAAATAAACTGTAGTACATTCAGACGATGGAATACTATTCAGTGTTAAAAAGAAATAACAAGCCTTGAAAAAACATGGAGGAAACTGAAATGCACATTACTGAGTTAAAGAAGCCAATTTGAAAAGGGTTCATAGTGTATAATTCCAGCTATATTACATTCTAGAAAAGGTAAAACTTTGGAGACAGTAAAAAGATCAGTAATTGCTGGGAGTTGGGGAGGGGGAGGGATGAACAGCCAGAGTACAGAGGATTTTTAGGGAAATGAAACTATTCTGTACGGTGCTATAATGATGGATACATGTCATAAATTTACAACCCATATAGTGTACAACATGATAGGGTGTACTTTCACCCCTAATATAAACTATGGGTTTTGAATGATAACAGTATATCAATGTAGGTTCATTGATTATAACCTCTCTGGTGGGGGATATTGATAGTGGGAGAGACTGTGCATGTGTGCCGCCAGGGGATATAGGCGAAATCTCTATACTTTTGGCTCCATTTTGCTGTGAACCTAAAACTGCTGTAAAAATTAAGTCTATTTTTTAAAAAAGTCAACCAATCAGGATCTTAAAATTTTGTTCCTGTTTTTTTCTTTGAAACAAAGGCTGAATTAATAATGAATATTTAAGGCCCCAGAGGAAATACAAATTTCATTCTTCAGTCTTATGCTGATGTAGCATTCCTTTCCACAGGAGTGAGGTAGCCAATCTCAGGGCTGGCCCCCAGCTTGAGTGGAGAACTGCTGTGGAAAGATTAGATATGAAGTAGCTGTGTCAATCAGATTATTTCTCTTGGCAGTTTGAATTTACAAACATGAAGCGAATCAGTCCTCTGAAGGAGAGCAGAAGTGAATTGGCCACTCTGAGAGAGGCTGTGAGGGCAGTGGACCAAAGTTGTGAGTTTCATTTAGGTGGAAGCAGGGACCTGAGGTTAAGGGAGAAGAAAGTGGGTAGCAGTAGTCAGCACCAGGATGGTAGCCGGCAGCTGAGTGAGGGGCAGATCGCATGGTCTCCTGTTGCTGATGGGACACAGGTTGTCAGCCTTCCAGTTCCCTTCTCTGTGACACAGCTGTCCTGTTGTGGCTCCTGTCCTCAGAGGTTTACAAATAAGGATCCTGTTGGCTTTAGTCTTAGTATCCTTACAATTACCTTTCTTCACTGAGCTATCTGGGTGGAGTCTTTATTCCATGCATCCAAAAGAACCTGTTTAACATGGGTACCATAAAAAGGGAGAGAGCACATTGTATATTCAAACAAGTTTAATTCACTTTATGAATTTTTCAAGTCATCTCTCCTAGTCAGAAAATATGCTCTTTGAGCAGGAATTGTATATAGTAATCAAACATTTGCCAAGACAGAATTACTCTACAGTGAAAATCCTTTTCTGCCTCATATCTTCCTTCTTAAGTGTAGTAGTTCCAATAAGAATATACCTTCTGGTTTCTGAATAAAGTAAAAATTTGATAAATCAGATTATTCGGGGGGTTACTTATCCCACAAGTCTTTATGATGACCTTAACCCATCTCTTTTATAGGCTTAACAGCCTGCTTTTTATTTCCTTGATGCTAGCATAGTGCTAACACATGATTGAAAATTAACTTATTGTCCTCACTTTTGTAATATTTCTATATCTTTATTTTATGAGTATAGAGATTCATTGATAAGAAACAAACTCTTAGTAGGAAGTTAATAGAGTCATGCAACTAAAATGTGTAGACCTGTCCTATGCCCTGGCTACTCTAAAATAGCCTCGCCTCTCCTCTCCAAGGAGCTTACAGTCCAGTGTAGGAGATAGAAACATAAAATAAATTCAATATAATGTGACAACTGCTAGAATGGAGCTAGGTGTGAAATGCTCAGAAGCACAGAGAGAGTGACTAACTCTGAGGGAAGAGAGAGAAGGAGGAATGAGGGAGATTTCGATCCATCACAATATTGCTGGTGTCATAGGAGCACTTGAGTTGCAAGATCTTGAAAAGTGAGTGGAATTGTCCCTGGCTGACAAAGACAGGGGAGATGAATGTTGAGGAATGTGGGTGACTGTTGGAAGCCATCCAGACGCTGCAACACCATGACAAGGTCATGGGGCGCTCCAGTGCGGAACTGCAAGGCGGAACCACACGTGGAAGGTGGACTACACTCCTCGTAAAAGCAATACTTATAATTTCTATATATATAAATTTAAGTGTGGCAGGATTTGACCCAAGGAAAAATCTTAGATTTCCTGACTTACCCTTTGAGTACTGTTTGGCAAGGCCCGGTGCCTAAAGAGGGACATTGGGAAACAGTGACTAAATCTGGACATAGGGAAATGTTTCTTTGGAAAACACCATCCTCCCTAGAGATATGGCCATATGAGGGTGTTTATGATGGTAATAATAATTTGTGGTTCAATATTAATGGTAGTTTAATGATATTTGATCAATTAACTGGTGAACAGATATGTTCTAGATTAGGGACAAATAAAAATGATTTGGAAAGTTATTCTTTAATCGATTATTGAGATCCTAATATTGTTTGTTGCTATATTAAATTGCCTTTGAGTAGCAATATTCAAAATAGAAATTGTAAAATATATTTTAGATATTTTTATGGCATTATAAAAAAGGAATGTCCATGTAGGAAAAGCTATGTGGGGGCTAAGGATATATAGAATATAATGATATATTTAGACTTAGGTGTTAAGGTTGGTTAACCACCAAGAATAATTCTTACAACATGTGCTGTACGTAATGGTAACCTTGGAATTTATCTTATGAGAAAATCTAGAAACTAAAAGGTATGGTTTACGTAATCTTTGTGGGTTCAAAATGATTCATTCTTTCGACTCAAAACAGTAATATTACAATGTATGTTAATGAATTATGTAATTCTACTGTAATCTATATATGAGTATATGAAATAAAGAAAGCACGAGATGGTGCTATTTTTACTTGGCTGAGTCCACGAGTCTCAGTCTCCTTCCTGTTGACTTGGCTGAGTCCACGAGTCTCAGTCTCCTTCCTGTTGTTCATCGCCGATGCTGTCCATCCTTTTGGGGTATCCTGGATCCTGTTGGAGCTGGACTCCGACAGGTGACTTATTAATAACCATGGACTGAATTGAGACTTATTTTAAACAGAGAGAATAGCATCTTTAAAAACAGTGAGGAAGTGAAAGGTCATTTGTGTTCAGGAACTATAAGCAGTTTAGTATTTATATCATGTCTATCCATTCTGTTTGGCCACACTAAAGCTCTGTAATAAATTATTCCAAATCCAGTGGCTTAAACAACAAGCATTATTATTTACCATGAATCTATGGGTAGGCTGAGTGGTTCTGTGGATCTGGCTGCATTCTGCACATCTAAGCAGGATTCACTCTTGCATCTGTGATCTACTGGCCTGTAGCTGGGAGCTGGCTGGTCTAAGATGGACTCAGCTAGGATGACTTGTCTCTGCTGCGTGTGAACTCTCCTTCTCCATCAAACTGGCATGGGCTTGTTTTTGTGGCCGAGGCAGGGTTCTAAGAGACAGCAAAAGCACATAAGGCTTTTTGAGGACTGGATATGGAACTGTGCCCCATCACATTCAATTAGGCAAAGCAAGTCACTAGTAGGAAAATCAGTGGGTGTTCTATAGTCACATGGCAGCGTCGGGGGGTGGGTAGGGGACTGGCGTCATTTTTGCTATCAATCTATGTCACTAAATAGGAATGGAAGGAGCATGTGAGAGGGTGGAGGGAGGTGAGTCTGGAAAGTTTATAGCACCCCAGGCCTTGTAAATGGAGGTAAGAAATGCGAACTGGTGGGTCAAGTGAGACTTGGAAGGATTGGAGGCGGAGCAGTGATAGGATCAGTTTCTCACTTTAGGAAAATAACTCTGGCAGCATAAAGAGGATGGATTGGAGGCATCAGACCTTTTCCTTGTAAACAAATATCTGAGATGGAACTCTGCATAGTTATCTATTTATTTATATCCCACCTCATTCCAAAAAAGATATGATGCTGCAACTCTTCCATAGTTGCTTTCAAAAATATACGTATTTACACCCTTTCTATGTCTAAAAAAAATTTGAAGCAGCTCTAGTTGAATTAGGCCCAAAAACCATCTTGGAAGCATGTTGTTGTCTGTCTTAACTGAGCCACCGGTAAATGAAGCTCCCAGAGCTTCTAGCCAAAGAATATTCCTGGAGGTGAAATAAACAGAGGTGAATTTGGCTGCTTAAAAACACATGTAAGTTCTTTATTTAGAACTCTGATTCCATGGTGGCTGAAGAGAAAGAAAGGTATGGCAGGCAGGGTGAGTTCAAAAAGAATATTTACCATTCCAGTCCATCTTAGGAAACACTGCAATAATTTCTGCTTAGCAGACACAAAAATAGGCTGGTAAAACTGATACCCTGCAGGCAGAACAAAGCTGAAATAACCAAAAAGGCTCTGCAGAGATTGAACAAGTAATTGGCAAAGTTGAAGTTGCCTTAAGCTTGTGGTTAACATTGGCATAAACTTGAAAATATCTATTTTGCTTTCACTCTTACATTTGCATGTGAAAACAAAATGAAGTAGAAGTGAGGGTTAGAAGCACTGACATTTTCTTAGGAGGTTCTTCCTGAAACTCAATCAGTGTGGTTTTTAATAACCAAGAGGGAAAATTCATTTCTTTAGTTCAGTGTTAGTCAGTGTAGTAAATCATATACTTTTCAGGATTAAGAACCTCGATCACACCATTTTCATTTGACTTACCTACATTTATTGAAGATGCATTGTGCAGCTCTGTGCTGAATCCTGAGGCTCCAGAGATGAGTAAGATAATGCTCTTTATTCTTGAGTTGCTCACAGATAGGCGGGGAATAAAGCCAAGGGCCACATATCTTTCAAGTGCTAGTATCTAAATATGAACAGAAAGGTGTGGTGCCACAGGAAAGAGGGCAAAAGCCGTGGTTTACTCTGTATCACTGCCCTTTGGTCTCAGAGTTTGTATCCTTGGGACAAAAGGCAAAACAGAATTATGTTCTCACTTTCTACACACTAACATGTATTGAGGCTCATTGAATCAGGGACCAAGACCAGAGGTGAGGCTTCTAGCTGGTACTATCACATAGGTTTCTCTTGTCTAAAATGATCCCAGAGAGCTTGTGATACTTCACGGTGCATATGCACAGATGAGATGCTTGTCTTCTTATTTACAGACGTGATACTAAGAAGCAGTCTTCCACTTCTTGGTGCAACCCCAGTTTCTGTCTGTTATCCGAAAGTATTTATTAATAACAACCCCCTCTAAAGAGTTCTAGTTTGGCTGATAAATTATATGGTCACCATACTAATATTAATGACAGACCCTCTGTTAAACCTGAGTAACTGAGCTGGTTTTCCAGTCATGATTCTTTTTGGTGGGCTCCAAGTCATCCCCCCTCTCTTTTTTGCCCAGGGATGTGAACTCTCATGATGTCCGGCCTAATTTAAGAGTGCTGTTAGTGGTTATGCAACAAGTTTTTCTCAGAGCAGAGATAACTACTCTGTGTGGAGACCATGACCATGGGACCATGACCATGGTTCCCCTGCACTAACCGAGAGGGAAGCTGACTCTAGTAACAACTTGATAACTACAACCTTGGCAAAGAGGAGAGAGACAGTCCCTCCATATTCACCTGAACAAAAATTCACATGTCAATCTTGAAGGTTCACCACTGTGTTATTTCAGTACTTGAGTATTTGTTAAATACTTGTCATGCTTCCTAAAATATGCTGAAAATAAAGGTTTTAAAAATAATTTTGTAAGGTCTTATCTTAGGACAAAACCTTTTCTGCTTTGTGTGTGTTATGGGCAGGACTAGGATTTTGGCCTTCGTTCTCCTTTCCTGTCACAAATGATGCATAGATTTTTCACGTAAATTGATGGCTCTTCAATTAACTATCCTTAGGAACTTTACAAATTGGATGTGACTCAACCATTCCTTGTTTGGTGAGTAAGCTTTTGTGGCTTGGATTTCTATATTACTTACTCTTTGGAAAGGGCCTGGTTTGAGTTCTATTATTACATGAACTCCTGGAAAGACAGACTATGGTCTTTAGACCAGTTTTTGAGCCTGAGCTTTGCCAATCTATAACTGTGTGACCTGGAGTAGGTTACTTACCTTCTCAGACCACAGTTGCACTATTTGTCAAATGGGTATATTAGAGTCTCATGTAAAGAGACTCTAGAGTGGTATTGTGAGGACCATTATAGGGCTTTATATCTAGTAGATGCTCAACACATGCTAATTCCTTCCTCTTGTGAGGACCATTATAGGGCTTATATCTAGTAGATGCTCAACACATGCTAATTCATTCCTTTGCATCCTACTAAAGAAAATATCTCTCCCAACCTTTTGACTCTACTATTTCAGGGATCTTATCTTACTGTCATGAAACTACCTGTAATCAAATTCTTTGAGTATAAATATCCTTAAATAATATAAATATTCTTGGAAGAATGACACCAATGGTTCTTCAGGCTTCAGATTTGGGGGACCCTTTTGCTAATTCAAATGCAAGTGTCTGATTTAAGGAAATAAAAAACTGGTAGGCTGCTTTCTATTTGTACATATAAAGTGTTAGATTAAACATTTGTTAACTAACTTAAATATAGCTTTCTAAAATTAGCTGGGATTATTTTTCTAGAAATTTTAAAAAATGTGTAAAAAGATTTCCCTAGTAATAGAGAATAATGGCCCACATAAAAAATAATAGAAACTGGCAGCTTGTTCTGAAAGAAAAATACATTGCAGCATGTGAGGAAGATTTAGAAGAGTGAACTTGGAGACTATGTCCAAAAGCAGAAATTTTGTAGGGGACATATATCTATTATAAGACAGTCATGGTATAAGACAAATGTTTCTTTAAAATGCCATTTAGAGGAACAAATATCTCTCCTACTGGGAGAACACACCCTCCATTGTAAGCCGTGGAAAGATATTTGATGAACTGGAAAAGGGACAAGTATGCATGGAGGTGGAAGAACACCACACAAAAATGGGGGGATGTTTTACACAGGCAGAAAGGCAGGTGCTGCATGTCAAAGGGAGACTTTGAATGGAAAACATCATGACAACTACTTGAACAGAGAAACCAAATCATGGAAATATCTTCTAATTTTTTGTGCAAATGTCATCCTTGCAGGGAAGAAAATTACCACTCATTGTGAAATCAGGCTCTCACACCTCTCATCTTTTTTTTAATTAGCGTCTCACCTTTTTCTTTTCTCTCAAAAGTACTAATCACATTTTAAATTGCTATACAATTTACTTAGCAATTTTGTGTATTGTCCATCTCCTCTAGCTAGAATAAATGAAGGCAAGTACATCTGTTCATTTTTTCTTTTGTTCACTTTTATATCCCTGACATATAGTAATACAAGTTTCTTGAATGAATGTATGCTCACATAAGTCAGTGATCTTAGGATGGAAAAGATGGTATCTTTTAGGAGAAGGGAATACTGCATGTTAATTCTATTCAAAATTTATTGTGTTACATGCTCACACGCACAAACATTGACAGAGTGTGAGGTAGATGGAAGATCTCCCAAAACTGAAAACTCTCATTCTAAGTATATAACTAGAAAAGATTCCTTAGAGTGACTCCTTCCTTAAGTTGCTTTTGGGGCTTTTTATTGTTTTTGTTTATTTGTTTTTCTTTGTAGATGTAAATATTACTGATATGGCATATTTGTCTTCATTTGATAGATACAAAAATGGCAGTGAGTGTGCCTCAGATATGAAAGGACTAAAGGACAGTCTGATTGTAGCCTTCAGGAAGAAATCAGAGAGGAAAGCACAAATGTTGGAAACAAGGTCAAATGGAGAAGAGAGACACAGAAACAGAGTCGAATGTGCCATATATTCTGGAAAGGCAATTCTCATCTTTATTCTCACTTCTTTTGCCCTGCAAAAGGACAGAACAGTTAAAAGCACCTGATTATGAACATTAGTAAAAATGTATACATTTTATTATTCAATAAATATTAGGCAAACATAGTCTTGTTTAACAGGTTAATTCTGGCTAAAGATAAAAGCAAAGTCACTTAACTAAGGGAAACACCAAAAAGGGTAAAGACATGTAAAAATAAGAATTATATAGGAGTATTAACATTATACTAACATTCAGAATAAGCTAAACTTTGTGAAAAATGTAAAGAACAACAATTAGCTATTATGCCTGAAATGTCAAATGCAATTGTATGCCATATTTCTTTATGATTTTTACTAATCTAGATATTTTGAAAGACTGACTACCTCTTAGAGTAGATGCTAAAATTTTAAGAGGAGAAAAAGAAAATGATCAGTTTCTCTTTTTTGCAAGTGGAGTGATCTTTAAGTTGTAAAGGGTAGAACAAATAAAAAGATTGTAAAAGAATATAGTAAATAATTGTGTACCAACAAATTAAATAATCTAGATGGAATTGGCAAATTCTTAGAAAGAGATAAACTATCAAAACTAACTAAAAAGGAAATAGAAAATCTAAATAAACCTATAAGAAGTAAAGAGATTAAATCAGTAACTGGTAAACTTTCAACAAGGATAGTTCATGATCAGATGGTTTCACCTACGAATTCTACTAAATATTTAAAGAATAATTAACATTAGTCATTTGCAAACTCATCAAAAAAGTGAAATCCTTTTCAAACTCTTCCCAAAACTTTCAAACTCATTCTATGAGACCATGATACCAAAACCAGAAAAACAGATCACTTCAGACTAATATCCCTCATGAATAGAGATGCCACAGTGAAACCACAGTGAAATACTACTTCACATTCACTAAGATGCCTTTAATAATTTTTAAAGGGGGGGGGGGCATTGTGCTATTCTTCAAATAGTTAAACATAGAATTACTATCTGACCCAGCAATCCTACTGCTAGGTATATACCCAAGAGAACTGAAAAGAGAGACTCAGGTACTTATACACCAATGTTCATTAAAGCATTATTCATAATAGCCAAAAATGAGAACAACCCAAATGTCCATCAAGTGATGGAAACAATGGATAAACAAAATGTCATATACTCATAAAGGGAATATTATTCTGTCATAAAAAGGAATGAAGTACTGACACAAGCTACAACATGGATGAACCTGAAAACATCATACTAAGTGAAAGAAGCCAGGCATGACAGACCACATATTGTATGATTCCATTCATATGAAATGTCTAGAATAAGCAAATCCAGAGAAAGCAGATTAGTGATTGCCAGTGCTGGTGGGAGGGGGAATGGGAAGGGATTGCTTAATACGTATGACATTTCTTTTGGGGATGTTGAGAATGTTCTGGAATTAGATAGTGGTAATGGTTCCACAGGTTGAGAATGTACTAAAAGCCACTGGATTGTATACTTTTTTTTTTTTTTCAGATTGTATACTTGAAAATGGTTAAAATGGTGAATTTTATGTTAGGTGAAATTTACCTCAATAAAAAATACACAAGGCTGATAGGAAAATAGGGTTAGGGATATAACACTCATAAACTTCTCAGCGGCACATTAAAAAAAGATAGGAATGTAACTTAAAAAAAACAGACTGGATTCTAATAAAATTTGTAGCCCAGTTTTAAACATGTTAAGTGATTAAGGAATGAATAAATACTGTAATACGTATGGTACTTTGAAAATCATCTGAAGTTTGCTTGTAGAAGTGGGTGCCTTCACTTTCATCAGGCTTGCCTGTTTTGGATCTCACTTCTTTCACCACATGTACCACAGGAAGAGAACAAAGTAAGAGAAAAGAGAGATGAAAAAGAGGAGGGAGAGGGAAAAATAAAAACAAACTGAGAGGAAATGGGAACGTTAAAGAGTTTAGAGCAGGAGCCATGTGGCATTGGCCATGAGAAGGCTTATAGCTTGAGAGTTTCTGAGAACTGGTGACAGGTGTTAAAAGGAACCTTATAACACCAGATATGGATGGATGTGGCCCAGTATACTCATGAAGTATGTGTCTGGATGCATTTTATATAGTCCTATGCAGCTTCATTCAGCTGGGTGCAGTTTATTGCATTCACTTAATGGTTCAGGTTAGAACAACTTTAGATTTTCAAAACATGCATTAAAGCAGAACTGACTACATTTTAATAGTTTTTTCTCATATAATTATGGCTAATTTTTTAATATTACCCTAAAACTCAACAAATAGTTGTTAAAGATTAGCTTCACTGTAGAATCTAAAACCATATTAATAAGTTTTTCATATTCTGTTACATTAAAATTTATGATCTATCTTGTTCTTTAAATAGATTGCTTACCCATGCATGATTTTGTAATATCATCCTTTGGCTATTTGGAAAATATTGGTTCATTGAGTTACTAGCAAACTGACTCCAAAGATATTTTAAAAAAAGGATTATATTCCACGACCACATAGGATTTATTCTAGAATGCAAGGTTGTTTCAACATATGAAAATAAATAATATGAAATAAATCAACTTATGAAAATAATATGGTAATGCACCATATTAATAGAATAAAGGACAAAAACCACATAATCATCTCAAAAGATGCAGAAAAGCATTTGACAAAATCCATCACCCTTGCATGATAAAAAACATTTAACAAATCAAGAATAGAAGGAAACTTCTCCAGCTTGATAGAGGACACTTACAAACCCCCATAGCTAATGTCATACTTAATTATAAAAGACTGAAATCTTTTCCACCAAATCAGGAATAGGACAAGGATGTCCACTTTCACCACTTTAACATTCAACATACAATACAACATTGTACTGGAGATTCAGCCAGCATAATTAAGCAAGAAAGGGAAATAACAGGGATCCAAATCGGAAAGGAAGAAGTAAAATTTCTGTATTTGAAGAAGACATGATATAAGAAAAAATCATGAAAAATCCAAAAAATATCCTATTAGAGCTAATAAACAAGTTCAGCAAGGTTTCAGCATACAAGTAATGATGCAAAAATCGGTTATATGTTTATAACACTAGCAATGAACAATCTGAAAGGAAATTTTAAAAAATTCCATATACAATTGCACCAAAAAGAATAAAATTGTTACAAATAAAATCAACAAAAAAAGTTCATGACTTATACACTGAAAACTACATAACATCACTGAAAGAAATTAAAGAACTAATACACGGAAAGACATCTTATGTCATGGATTGAAAACTTGATATTGTTAAGATGGCAATACTCCCTAAACTGATCTTCATAGTCAATGTGATTCCTATTAAAATTCCAGCTGTCTTTTTTTACAGAAATGGGCAATCTATCCTAAAATTTAGATAAAAATACAAGACACCCAGATAGCTTAAACAATCTTGGAAAAGAACAAAGATGAAGGACTCACATATATCAATTTCAAAACTTACCACCGAGCTATAGTATTCAAAACAATGTGGTACTGGCATAAGGATAGACATATAGAGTACTAGAAGAGAATTGAAAGTACAGGAATAAACATTTCCAGTCAACTGATTTTCAACAAGGATTCCAAGAATATTCAACACAGAAAGATCAGCCTTTTTAACAAACTGTGCTAGGACAACTGGATATCCATATGCCATAGAATGAAGAAGGACCACTATCTCACACCATATACAAAAACTAATTCCAAATGGTTAAAGACCTAAAATTAAGAGCAAAACTATAAAACTCTTAGAAGAAAATATAAAAGAAAACATAGATATAACTTTGTAACTTTGAATTAGGCAACGGTTTCTTACAGATGACACTAAAAGCACAAAAACAACAAACATGCATACATATATACAAGTTCATCAAACTTAAAAAAAATTGTGTTTCAAAAGACACTATCAAAAAAGTTAAAAGAGGGACTACCCTGGTGGTGCAGTGGTTAAGAATCCACCTGTCAATGCAGGGGACATGGGTTGGATTCCTGGTCCAGGAAGATCCCACATGCCGTGCAGCAACTAAGCCCATGTGCCACAACTACTGAAGCCCGCGCGCCTAGAGCTCATGCTCCACAACTAGAGAATCCACCGCAATGAAAAGCCCGCTTACCTCAACGAAGAGTAGCCCCCGCTCCCTACAACTAGAGAAAGCCCGCACACTGCAACGAAGGCCCAACGCAGCCAAAAAAAAAAAAAAAAAGTTAAAAGATAACCCATGGAATGGGAGAAAATATTTGCAAATCATACATCTGATAAAGGACTAGTATCCAGAATATAAAAGACCTCTCTCTTGCAACTCAAAAATAAAAAGACAAGTAATACAATTGAAAAATGGGCAATTTCTTTGGATATGCATTCTTCAAAGAAGATATACAAATGGCTAATAAGCACATGAAAAGATGCCCAACAGCATTAGTCATAATGGAAATGCAAGTCAAAACAACAATGAGATACATCTACACACGCACTAAGATGTCTATAATCAAAAAGTTGAACAATAGCAAGTGTTGGCTAGAATGTGGAGAATTGGAACTCTCTTACACTGTTGGTGGGAATATAAAATGCTACAACTGCTTTCTTTTTAAGATTTTTTTGATGTGGACCATTTTTAAAGTCTTTATTGAATTTGTTACAATATTGCTTCTGTTTTATGTTTTGGTCTTTTGGCCGCGAGGCATGTGGGGCTTTACCTCCCCGACCAGGGATCAAACCCACACCCCCTGCATTGGAAGACAAAGTCTTAACCACTGGACCACCAGGGAAGTCCCTGGTATAACTGCTTTTGAAAACAGTTCCCCAAGAGGTTAAACAGAGTAACACTGTAACCAATGAATTCCACTCATGGGTATATATCCAAGAGAAATGAAAACACATGTCCACCCAAAAACATGTATGCAAATGCTCATAGCAGCTTTACTCATAATAGCCAAAAAGTTGAAACAACTCCTATTTCTATCAATTGATGAATGGATAAATAACACATGGTACATCCATACAATATTATTTGGCCTTAAAAAGGAATGAAGTACTGATACAGGCTACAACCTGCATAAACATTGAAAAGATTAAGTGAAGGAATACAACCACAGAAGACAACCTATTAAATGATTCTATTTATCTAAAATGTTAGATAATAGGCAAATCTGTAGAAACAGAAAGTAGATTAGTAGCTGTCTAGGACTGAAAGTTTGAAAGAAAATGGGGAGTGACTGCTAATGGATACAGGATTTCTTTTCATGGTGATGAAATGTTCTGAAATTAGATTTTGATGTTTGCACAACTCTGTGAATATAATAAAGCCACTAGATTGTACAATTTAAAAAGGTAAATTTAATAATATGTCAATTATATCTCAATAAAAAATGGAGAGATATAGTGATTATTAGGAGCTAGCAATGGATCATTTAAGAATAAATAATACTTTAATAATCTCATTGACTACCATTTTTTCATAAGTGGACCAGACATATAGATCAGAGAAGTGACATACATGTAGGCAATGTATGTTGATATAAATAAGTAATTTGACCCAATCATCGTTCCTTTATTTATTCAGTAATTCATTTTGCAAATTTACTGAGAACGTGCCTGAAGTATGCTGGCTATTGGAGATATATAGATCAACATGAAACAATTCTTTATGGAATTAGCCTACTAATTAAAAACTATTTTGTAAGTTAGAAAAGAGAAGTTCAGAGATGTTAACTAACTGCCCCAATATCACACAGGCAGTCCGTGACAAAGCAAGGATTTGAACCCAGTTACATTTGGGTTCAAAGCCCGTGATGTTCTATTACATCACACATCCAACAGCAGCGTGCTGGTAGGTAAGAATAGGAACTGGGTAACAGTGTAATTAGGGAGATTTACAAAGAGAAAAACTGTATGCAGAGAATGTTAATTCATGGACTGATCTCAACCTGGAGGGACATCGTCAGAGTGGTCAAAAAGTGTTCTTCCCATGGCTGGATCCTATTTGATAGTCTTATCAACAACATAAATGAAGACACAGAAGGCAGACTGGTCACATTTGTTGTTGACAGAAAGCTGGAAGTGATAGTATGCTCATAAAAGAATCAGGATTCAAAAAGATTTCATCAGACTGGAAATATGGGCTGATATTAATACAATATGCAGGGACAACTGGCTTAACAGGAATTCATGTGAAAAAGACTTGGATATTTAATTGAGAGCAAGCTCAATATCATTCAAGGGTCTGAGCCAAAAAAGCTAAGGCATTCTTACCTTGCATTAAATGAAAAGTAGTGTCCAGGAAAAGGAATGTAGTTGTACTTCTAGTCACTGCTCTTGTCAGACAAATTCTGAAGTATTTTGTTCAGTTATTGTTAAGAAGAATATTGACAAAGTGGAATATGTTCAGAGGAGAGAGATCAGGAGAATGAAATGTGTCACGTGAAGAACTGGAGATGTTTAGCTTAGTATGAAGAGTTGGACCGTACAGTGGAAGTGGGAGGAGGGAAATGAAATAGCTTTTTTCAAAGACTTGAAGGCATATCTTAGGGCCGTAGGTTTAGTTTAATTCCATTTATTCGAACAAACAGAACTAGAACCCACACAAGATAGGAAGACAGATTTGTGCTCATAAATTATCTTCAAATAATTGGAGTTGTGGAAAAGAGAATAATCTACTTTGTAATTTACTGAGCAGTTACTCATGAGAATCACTCAAGAAGAGTCTGGATGACCACTTGTAAACTGGAGATACCTGGAACTTCACTGCAGTTTGGATGAGATGACCCATGAAATCCATTTGAAGTCAAAGACCCAATAACAATTATAATAATAATCATTATTATTGTATCAGCTAATATGTATTGAGAAAGCTACTATAGAAAATATTCTACATGCATTATCATATTTAGCTCTGACAAGAACTTAATGAAATATTTTATTATCCTCATTTCATAGATGAGGAAACTGGGGCCTTAGACAGGTAGAGTAACTTTCCCAAGGATGCATGGCTTATTAGACGTAGCACGCAAACTTAAGGTGCTGTGATTTCACAGCCTCAGATCTTAATGCTTTCTAAAAACTCTTTTAATCTCTATGTTATTTAATGAGTTATAAGACTGTGATTGTGAGATAATTTAGCTCAACTTCTATATGTTCACAGTGAACATATTGGAGGGTATTGTATTGCTAGACATCTGAATAATTCAAGGTCAACAGGAAATCTTATCTTTGTGGAGAGTAAAAGCCTGTCCAGTGGAATTTCAGGATTGACACGTTCAGTGTTTAAAAAAGCAAACAGCTTAGCTCGTATTTTCATCCTTGGATTATTTTAAATAAGACAGTGCCAGAGTATATAAAAGCAGACAGCTTGGTTTCAGATTTTTACTCCTGAATTGAGATTTCAGTATGTATGCCATGATAGCAGATGCCTACCAAAGAATGGAAGGAGTAAGGGATGGAAATTACTGTATTTACTCTTGCGGTAGGCAGGTAACGTTTCTTCAATTTACATAGTTGTTTTGATTTCCTATAAATAGTGAACCAGTGATGAACAGGTGACCTCTGATATGCTGCTCAGAAAAACGTGTTTAATTTGAACTTGTAGGTCCCACCACAAAGTTTAAGTCTTTGGAAGAGACAAAGGACAACAGTGTTTTGCTTCAATAAATTCTTTTCTAGTTTAGAGTATTTTGAGGACAGTCAAATCAGAAATAAATTCATTCATTCATTCATTTTAGGTAACAAACAAATTACTATAGATTTTAATAAGTAGAAGAAAGAATATACATATGGTGCGCTCACAAAAATTAAGGAGAATCTACTTGGGTGAGATGACCAAGAAAGGGCACTTTGAGTTGGTGACTATTTAAAATTTTTTTTTATTGACGTATAGTTGATTTACAATGTCATGTTAGTTTCAGATGTACAGCAGTGATTCAGTTATACATATATAGATATATATGTATATTCTTTTTCAGATTCTTTTCCCCTATAGGTTATTACAAAATATCAAGTACAGTTCCCTGTGCTATACAGTAGGTCCTTGTTGGTTATATATTTTATATATAGTAGTGTATATATGTTAATCCCATCCTCCTAATTTATCCCTATCTCCTACCTTCTCCTTTGAGAACCATAAGTTTATTTTCTATGTCTGTGGGTCTGTTTCTGTTTTGTAAATAAATTCATTTGTATCTTTTTTTTTTTCAGATTCCACATATAAGCTACATCATATGATATTTGTCTTCGTCTGGCCTACTTTATTCAGTAGATTAATCTCTAGGTCCATCCAATGGCATTACTTCATTCTTTTCTTATGGTTGAGTAATGTTCCATTGTATATACATATATATATATCACATCTTCTTTATCCATTCATCTGTCAATGGACATTCAGGTTGCTTCCATGTCTTGGCTATTGAAAATAGTGCTGCAATGAACACTGAGGTTCATGTATATTTTCAATTATGGTTTTCTCCAGACATGTGCCCAGGAGTGGGATTGCAGGATCATATGGTAACACTATTTTTAGTTTTTTTAAGGAGCCTTCATACTGTTCACCATAGTGGCTGCACCAATTTACATTCCCAGAGTTGGTGACTTTTAAACTGAAGCCTGAGTAAAGGGAGAGAGCCCAGGGAAAGAGCACTCCAGATAGAAGACACAGCAAGGTGGGACTTCCCTGGTGGTCCAGTGGTAAAGAATCCACCTTACAATGCAGGGGATACGGGTTCAATCCCTGGTCAGGGAACTAAGATCCCACATGCTGCAGGGCAACTAAGCTCACGCGCTTCAACTAGAGAACCTGTGTGCCACAAACTACAGAGCCCACGCGCCCTGGAGCCTGCGCGTCACAACCAGAGAAGAGAAAACCCGCATGCCACAACTAGAGAGAAGCCCGAGCACCTCAGCGAAATGTCCTGCATGCCTCAGCGAAGATCCTGCGTGCCACAACTAAGACCCGATGCAGCCATAAATAAATAAATAAATAAATAGAAGATATAGCGAGCTGAAAGGCGCTGTGGCTGGGAGGAGTTCAGTATATTCTAGGCATACATAGAAGAGACAGCAATCGTCCAGATGAGGGATGTCTGTGTCTTGGACTAGGATAGTAACAGTACAAATGGAGATGAGTGGATAAACTAGAGGTATATTTTGGAAATTGAAATCAGACACTAGAATGAATACTATGCATGTATGCAATATCCTAGGTGCAGCACATATGCATACAAATAGCTCTAGAATCCCTATTCTAATTCTATATAATCTCAAGAAATCTTCGACACGTTTCAGTCTTTTATCAAAAGTCTTGAATATAAGCAATTCTTTTTCCTTAATGGGATCCTCCTTCAGACAATTCACTTTCTGTTAGTTAGAAAATCCCTCCCTCCCTCCCTCTCTTCCTTGCTTCCTGCATTCCTTCCTTTTTGCCTGCCTGTCTTTCTTCCTTCAGTAGTATGTATCAATATTACATGCCTACTTGGTGTCTAGCAATGAGTTAGCTACTGGGCATATGGTTATGACCAAACAGTCCTGGTTTCTGCCTTCATGAAATTTTCATTTAATTGAAAGCTAATTAACCCAGGGCAAAGTTTTACCGCTTTTACATGCCTATGTTTTTTAAGCTAGTAATTGCTGAATGCTTATTAACATCAGACAGTATTCTAAACACTTTATAGGTGTTATCTTAATTAATCCTTAAAGCAAACACATTCCCACTCTACTAATGAGGAAGCTGGAGCTCAGCAAAGTTACTTTCCCTAAGAAAATGGTGGAGCTGAGGTTGGCGCCCAGGTCTCTGGAACTCTGAGTTCTACCTCTTAATTGCAATGCATTGAAGCCTCTCTAATTCTATTTTAAAACTAACTAACCAAATATAAAAATAAAAGCCAAAGAATGGACAAATAAAAACTTGCTCAAGCATCAGCTGTTTCTTGCCACAGCTGAATCTGTGGTCTTCCTTTAGTTGGAAGGGAACTGGAGAGTTTTATACCTCCTTTTCTCAGGCTGCTCTGGTCTACGTGCATTTAGATATATTTCAAGAGAAGTCATAAAATGGCGATCACCAGGCACAATATCAATGACCTATTAGTTAACCTGAATCTCTAACTGATAACCATTCATTATCTCCTAATGTGAAGAAAACAAGGTATTTTTGTATATTTCTATTGTCTCATTTTGAAAGTAACTAAGTTGAAATGTAGAAATTGAATTTTGTTTCTTGTTTCTTCCTCCTTGTGCAGCCACACAAATTTCACTAGTGGTACTACAAACTCTATTTGAGATCTGTAGCTTCGTCACATGAAGCAATGTTTTACTAGAGTCAAAATAATGCAAACTATTGTTCCCCTCTTGCTTTTTACCTCCAATTCCATTCCATGTAGTAGTCAGAGTGATCTGCAAAGGTGAATCAAGTCGTATTCCTCATCAGCATTACATTCTCCAACAACTGCCATTGCACTGAAGTAAAAGATCAACACTTCCCTGCAACCTACATGGCCTTACATGGCCTAGCCTCTATCATCCTTTCTATCCTCTCCTTGTACCACCCTCTCCCTTGATTACTACCCTCCAGACAAAGTGTTCTTGGAGTTCCTTCCACCTGAAAGCTCTTTCTTGAATTCTTGCAATGGTTAATGTTTTTCCATGTTTTAGTTCTTTTATTTCAACTCCTCAGGAAACTCTTCCATAATTATCACATCTAAAGAAGACCTATCTTTTCCAGTCTCTCCAGTGGATTTTTCCCTATAAGCAATGGTTATTGTCTGTTTATTTGCTTTTTGTCAGTGCCACCCAACTAGAATGTAAACTCAATGAGGGGCACAATCTCTCTTGCTCCTTAATTTATCTCCAGTGCCTAGAACAGAGTTTATAGAAGCATGTAGAAGGCATTAAAAAACTGTGTTGGATGCATGAATAGGTGATATTCTTTCAATTACATTCTTTAGATATATTTTAAAAACCTACTGGATTTTGATAAAATAGTATTCCATTTGGAATTTGCTGAATTGGGTATGTCAAATATACTAATAGGAACTTCAGAAGTAATAGTTACTATGATTAGTCACCTGTATCACAGGCTAAGAGGACAATGTTGGACCAGTCATTGAATGAAATAAATAAATTTTTGCACTGTAATGACTTGAAAATTATGAAATGAAATGTGATGGCCTCAGAAGTTTCTATCTGTTAGTTGACAAAGAAACCATTTCTGAGAGACAGGATTTATGCTAAGATTTGTGATACATCATTTACCTACATCTGTAGTAAAATCTAAATGGAAGGTATATGTTCGAGTCAAAGTATATTAAATTTATGAAATAAATGATTTTAATTTATATTTTCCATGCAATTCAATACTTGTATTTCTGGATTTTAAAAATTACTCTGTTCTTGTTAAAAGAACAATAAAATTCTTTACAAGGTAAGTAGTAATGAACAACTCTTTCTAAGTTACCACTGCCAAAGAGAGATCCATCTTTATTTACTTAAATAATGTACCTTAAAAAAATCAATGTAGATGTTAGTAACACAACATTTCAGCAATGTGAAAGTGTGAAGAAATTGTTGTTCCTGAATCAGAGCTGACAGATTCATTTTTTAAAGTTAGTTTTGGGCTCATGCCACATTTTAATTATGGCAAGGAGAAAGTTTGTGCAATATCAGATATGCTAGGCTGTCATTTATTTCTCTCATCACCATGTCCCAGACTAGGCAGTGTTGGTGGTTGCAAACTGAGTGCTGAACCCTGGGCAGCAATGCCCATTACTCATCCTCTCAATCAAATATCAATGTGGAAAGTGGTGACTTAGGCCAAAGATGAAAAGATCTGACCAGCTGTTCCTCTCCAGCTCAGTTCTGATTCCTGTGTGAAGAAAGAATACCTTAGAAAAGTAATTTTGAGTCTGAATACAGTGATTGCCAAGCAAAGAATCCAGCTCTGCTTATTTTGGAAGGGCCACATGCATCAATCTGGCTGTGAGCAAGGTATAGCAAGGTTTATCCATCTCATTTGAATGGAGATTCCTCTGAGTGAATTTTTTGTCTTCTCTACCCTGTCCTTGGCACCTTCTGAAAAGAAGAATGTCTTTAAGGTCAATAATAAATGATTACTAATTATGCATGAAACTGAAAACCAAAAGTCTGGTCAGAATGGGCATCCTTGAGGATTCAAGCTCTGACAGTACAGAGGGATAAACTGTCCTAAAGGTTAATGTCAGTAGAACATAGGAGTTTAACGAGGGATTAACGAGGGATGGTGAGGCGGCAGGATAGATCTCCAGGCAGGAGCAGGACACTCTTGGTCTCTGATCATGTTATTCCCCATCTGACTCACCACTTTCCCATTGGTTCTTGTCTGTGCTTCTTACGTATCAAGTCTAAATTGGAACCTTCTTGGCCCTGAAGTGTGGATATGCTTTCCAATTTTTCCAGGTTGTTGACATTCATAAATGCTAACAATGATTAGGTTCTCTGGTCTAAAGAAGCTCTGGCTCTTCCACATTGCAATTTACTTCTACATGTCATACAAGTAATTTTCATTCAGTTATATTCCATTTTCAATAGGATATTCTGAAAAATTAAGTTATGAAGACAAATTCTGGTTTCTATTAAGTAGTATTTTGTTTCAAGGTTAAAATATATTGGATCTTAGAAAAGAATTTTTTAGTGTTAAATATAAATTCCTTAACGTCTTTTGAATTCATATGATACTTATGATGTATGAAGAAAAACACATTTTACTAAAGACAGTTCTGATATGGAACTTTAATTCCAGAAGTTTCAATTCTAGTTACACATTGAATTGGCTCCAGGAAAATATTTATTCTAGCATGTAACAAAACACATTTGTTTTAGACATCAATATTTATGTTGATGTCTTTCAACACTTTTAGTTTTACAGGGTTTCATATGATTAGCTATTTATACTGCATTATGCTTTTCAAGCTACTTTTTTGTTGGGGACATGGTGAGCTAGGATTTCACAAAGGAGATATTAAAATTTTATCATAAACATTCCTCTGCTAAAACAAGGCAGATAACTTATGTAGCAGAGCACAACATAAAAACAATAGATTAGTGCAGCTATTCACTCTCCAAGTGGAATTTCCCCTTCCTAATCTTACATTTCATCTGACTGAGTATATACTGTAATCACCTTGAAGACGATGTAGCTTACCATATTGTGTTAATAGTTGTGTTTTTCTTTACATTGACAATAGTCAACTAAAGAAGTTTCTAGTTTGAGAAGATTTACCTCAAAATTTCACACTGGTTTTAAGTTATTTGAATACCAAAGACCAAACTATATGCCAGGGATTTCAGTTGATTGTAATATATAAGAGAAATTAATAATTTATCTTAAAAATTAAATTAAGTAAATAATTAATTTTCCCCATATCATTACAAACCAAGAGGATATATTAGGTTGAGTAAAACAAAGTAACAAACAATGTTATAAAGCCATATCTGAATAGAAATTAGATTTTTTGCTATTTTTTTGGTTTTCATGATAATAAGCATTATATAGTTTTTAATGAATACACGTTAATGCCTTAGTACCTGTGAGAAGTATTAATTCCTCAAAAGATTAAGGTCTACCAACTTAGAGAATTCAAATATTATATGTGATACTTGATGATCATAGATATTCAAAGATGAAGGGACATTCCCAATCTGTAGTCCAGTCCTCTCATTTATGTATAAGAAAACATTACTTGAGATGTTAGGCAAATTTGCAAGGTTACACACATAGTTAAGGATGGGACTAGAATCTGGGTTTCCCCATGAAGTTCAATGCAGTTATCAGCTCCAAAAGTGGCTCATTTATACCTTCAATGTTGTCAAATGAATTTTTTTATCAAGTAGAGAAATGTGAGATACATGGCTATGAATTTATCAGAAATTACATTTTTCTTTTACACGACAAGATAGTCCTTATCATTTAGAGTCAAAATCAGAAGTGTCCAAATAACTTCTTCTAAAGACAGCAGATAAAAGTTAATCATATCTTAAGGTATGAGGCATGCTGAGACACTATTGAATGAATTTTTTTAAAGTAGTGCATGATGGCTTAATTGACAATATTTTTTTTCTTAGTGGGACATAAAATAATAATTTATCCTAGGATCAATAGCATTTACAATGGAGGAAATGAAGATATTTAAATAGCATTTTTTTGTAGAAGGAATTTTTACTTTTAAAATACTGAAAATTGGAAATAGGAAGAGGTTAGTAAAGGGGTACAAACATTCAGCTATAAGATGAACAAGATCTGGGCTTCCCTGGTGGCACAGAGGTTAAGAATCCGCCTGCCAATGCAGGGAACACGGGTTCGAGCCCTGGTCCTGGAAGATCCCACAGGCCGCAGAGCAACTAAGCCCGTGCACCACAACTACTGAGTCTGCGCTCTAGAGCCCGCGTGCCACAACTACTGAAGCCCCCACACCTAGAGCCCGTGCTCCACAACAAAAGAAACCACCACAATGAAAAACCTGCACACTGCAACGAAGAGTAGCCCCCACTCGCTGCAACTAGAGAAAGCCCATGCACGGCAATGAAGACCCAACGCAGCCAAAAATAAATAAATTAAATAAATAAATATTTTTAAAAAGATGCATAAGGTCTGAGGGATTTAATGTATAACGTGGTGACTTGTTAAGAGAGTAGAACTAAATGTTCTCACAGTACAAAAGGATAAATAGGTGAGGTGATGGATGTATTAATTAACTAGATGGGAGGAATCTTCACAATGTATACATATATCAAATCATCGCAATGTACACTTTAAATAGCTTACAATTTTACTTGTCAATTATACCTCAATAAAACTAAAAAATACAGAAAATTCTGCAATTCTATCAACATAAAATATTTTAAGAGTAGATTATTTAAATTTTATTATTTATTTGGAATAAATATGATAAGATAGCTGTGTGGCATATTACACTAATTCAAAGACTTCTATTAGTCCTGATTACTTAATTTTGGGGAAAAAATTACTTAATAACATTAAAAGCCTATAAAATTTAAACACTTAATGCAGATATTTTTCTGCTGTTATTCAGAAATTTGATGAAAAGCAATCTCTAAGGTCTCTTTTTTTTTTGTGGTTAAAATGTTTGATTTTATTTTATTTTTTTTAACATTTTTATTGGAGTATAATTGCTTTACAATGGTGTGTGTGTTAGTCTGTGCTCCACAACAAAGTGAATCAGTTATACATATACATATGTTCCCATATCTCTTCCCTCTTGCATCTGCCTCCCTCCCACCCTCCCTATCCCACCCCTTTAGGTGATCACAAAGCACCGAGCTGATCTCCCTGTGCTATGTGGCTGCTTCCTACTAGCTATCTATTTTACATTTGGTAGTGTATATATGTCCATGCCACTCTCTCACTTTGTCACAGCTTACCCTTCCCCCTCCCCATATCCTCAAGTCCATTCTCTAGTAGGTCTGTGTCTTTATTCCCGTCTTACCACTAGGTTCTTCATGACCTTTTTTTTTTTTTCTTTTTCCCTTAGATTCCATATATATGTGTTAGCATACAGTATTTGTTTTTCTCTTTCTGACTTACTTCACTCTGTATGACAGACTCTAACTCCATACACCTCACTAGAAATAACTCAATTTCGTTTCTTTTTATAGCTGAGTAATATTCCATTGTATATAGGTGCCACATCTTCTTTATCCATTCATCTGTTGATGGACACTTAGGTTGCCTCCATGTCCTGGCTATTGTAAATAGAGCTGTAATGAACATTGTGGTACATGACTCTTTTTGAATTATGGTTTTCTCAGGGTATATGCCCAGTAGTGGGATTGCTGGATCGTATAGTAGTTCTATTTTTAGTTTTTTAAGGAACCTCCATACTGTTCTCCATAGTGGCTGTATCAATTTACATTCCCACCAACAGTGCAAGAGGGTTCCCTTTTCTCTACACCTTCTCCAGCATTTATTGTTTCTAGATTTTTTGATGATGGTCATTCTGACCGGTGTGAGATGATATCTCATTGTAGTTTTGATTTGCATTTCTCTAATGATTAATGATGTTGAGCATTCTTTCATGTGTTTGTTGGCAATCTGTATATCTTCTTTGGAGAAACGTCTATTTAGGTTTTCTGCCCATTTTTGGATTGGGTTGTTTTTTTTTTTGTTATTGAGCTGCATGAGCTGCTTGTAAATTTTGGAGATTAATCCTTTGTCAGTTGCTCCATTTGCAAATATTTTCTCCCATTCTGAGGGTTGTCTTTTCGTCTTGTTTATGGTTTCCTTTGTTGTGCAAAAGCTTTTAAGTTTCATTAGGTCCCATTTGTTTATTTTTGTTTTTATTTCCATTTCTCTAGGAGGTGGGTCAAAAAGGATCTTGCTGCAATTTATGTCAAAGGGTGTTCTGCCTATGTTTTCCTCTAAGAGTTTGATAGTGTCTGGCCTTACATTTAGGTCTTCAATCCATTTTGAGTTTATTTTTGTGTATGGTGTTAAGGAGTGTTCTAATTTCATACTTTTACATGTACCTGTCCAGTTTTCCCAGCACCACTTATTGAACAGGCTGTCTTTTCTCCACTGTATATGCTTGCCTCCTTTATCAAAAATAAGGTGACCATATGTGCGTGGGCTTATCTCTGGGCTTTCTATCCTGTTCCATTGATCTATATTTCTGTTTTTGTGTCAGTACCATACTGTCTTGATTACTGTAGCTTTGCAGTATAGTCTGAAGTCAGGGAGCCTGATTCCTCCAGCTCCGTTTTTCGTTCTCAAGATTGCTTTGGCTATTTGTGGTCTTTTGTGTTTCCATACAAATTGTGAATTTTTTTGTTCTAGTTCTGTGAAGAATGCCAGTGGTAGTTTGATAGGGATTGCATTGACTCTGTAGATTGCTTTGGGTAGTAGAGTCATTTTCACAATGTTGATTCTTCCAATCCAAGAACATGGAATATCTCTCCATCTATTTGTATCATCTTTAATTTCTTTCATCAGTGTCTTATAATTCTCTGTGTACAGGTCTTTTGTCTCCTTAGGTAGGTTTATTCCTAGATATTTTATTCTTTTTGTTGCAATGGTAAATGGGAGTGTTTTCTTAATTTCACTTTCAGATTTTTCCTCATTAGTGTATAGGAATGCAAGCAATTTCTGTGCCTTAATTTTGCATCCTGCTACTTTACCAAATCCATTGATTAGCTCTAATAGTTTTCTGGTAGCATCTTTAGGATTCTCTATTCTAATGTCTCTTAATGCCTTTATAAGCCATGATTTTAAGTTTACCAGGTTTGTGCCTTACAATTTAAAAAAAAAAAAGATAATTTGAATTTCTTCCTAAATGAAAACTCCACAGCTCTTAAATATTTATTCAATTAACTGTTTAAAGTGAGAATAATGACAAATGTGAAATGTTAGTTTTCAAGTGCTTGCACACATGTTATTTCTTTTGATTCTAATAACCAAGTGTAGTGTGCAGGGCAGTTATTACTTATTCTGAGAAGCTAACTGACTAGCCTAGGCTAGCAACACTTTACAGAAAGAGCCAGAAGTGGAATTGGAGTCTTTCTAGCTCTTAGAGAAGTGAGGTTGATGCTTGATTTTGCTCAGGGAAGCAAAAAAAATTTACACTGTATGGGAAACAACCCCCTCCCCCCCCCCAGTAAAAATAATACAAAAAACAAGTCAATGCAACTCTAACAGTGGCTTGGCCTTGAGTTAGAATGGCAGCAGAGAGGAAAAGAAAGCAGGCTTAACAGAGAACCGATCTTAAAAATGAACCAATGCCGTTTCAGTGTGAAATTTTACATAAACACTCACTATGTAGTCTGCAGAATGGTTGATGTAAACAGTTTAGCTTTACCAGGTATAGACAATGAAAAGGACAATGGAGTCAAAGAGAATAGTGTGTGAAAAGGCATAGAGGTAGGAAAAAATAAAGTGTGTTATGGGAAGAGGGAAGGATACTCTGTAGCTGAAGCAGAGGGTAATTGAATTTGGAAGGAAAGGCAGGGATAAAGTAGAAAAGCAGGTTGGATAGACTTCTGAAGACCCTGAATGCCATTCAGGAGAGTTTGCATTTCACTTTTAAAAACTCATTTATCAAATAATATACTAAAGAAGTGTTAAGCTTTGTAGGAATAAGAGTCTTTTTAGTTCTTATCACAGGGCTTTTGAGTGTCAGTTAATTTTGTTATATTAGATTAATACATTTTGCACATAAATGGTCACATACGGTTAAAAAAGTTTACTTCAACTCCCACTGCGTGAAGGGTCCATTAGATAGAGCAGCTCAAAATAGTTCAAGGAGAAGGTGAATGCTGTGGGTATTAATTTTATCTTACCCCAGCAGAATGCATCCTTCATCTCAGTAATGTCTGTGGGTTAGCTCCTGTGCTCTGTGACATGCACAAAAGGCACTGTTTATGACCAAAAAGGAATGAAGAATTTTCAGGGTAGTTGATTGTCCAACGAGAAACTGGATAAAATGCACAAGGCCACAGAGGGTACTAACTTTGCTGAGACTGGCCTAGACTGTGATAAGTCCTTTACTATGGTATCTCACTGAAGTCTCACAAGAACCCTGCAAGGCAGGCATTATTCTCCTCATTTCACAGATGTGCTGCTTGCAGCCAAAGAAAAATTTAGGCAAATGGCCACCTAAATGCTATGAAATGTCAAAACAAAACACAATTCTACCTGTTAATTTTGCAGGCAAATATTGTCATTAAGTTATTGAAAACTAGAATTGATAATCTAAATTTGGTCCTAAGAAAAGGTGTCATAAATTTCAATTAATGCATTTTCCTCAGTTTAAGATGCTATTACTGTATTTCAAAAGAAGAATTTGTATTTGAAAGAAAATAGTGTGAATTTATGAACACTGATGATCAAATATTATTGCATAGATCTGTGGGGAGGGGCTCTTCACCTTTAGATTCATGCTCCCACTCTCAAATAAAGTGACTATCTCAGGTCAATACATTTAGTGAGGGACACCAGTTGGGACAAGGTCTCAGGCTGCTCTCCAACAAATTTGCTGTGAACAGGAGCCAAAATCTAAGATTTTGTCGAAGTAGCTCAAACTGGTGACAAACTCAGGGACTGGGCCTATCAGGTTTTTACCTTCTTTTACTTGGAAGAAGGTAAAAGTTTAGTTATATATCATAGTTAAACAGATGAATTTAAAATTTTGATTTTAGAGGGAGAGATGGATAAAAGGAATCACCTCTGTGGTGATGGGTAGAAACTAAATTTTTGGTGGTGAGCACACTGTAGTGTATACAGAATTAGAGATAGAGGGGAGATCAAGAGGGTGGAGGAGGATGATGCAGAGCTTACTTTCCCCCAAGAATGCAGCGAAAATACACCTACATGTGGAGCGATTCTCACTGAAAACAAACTGGACACTGGCAGAAAGACTCTTATCCAACCAAGGCTCTAAGCAATATCTGCATGAAGTCAGGTAGGAAGGGAAGATAAGGGATCAGATTGGGACCTGTGAGCCAGGGAGGGGACACAGAAGAGCAAGGGATTACATGGGCTCAGAGATCCTCCCTAGGGAGTGAGTACAGTAAGCCCCCTACATACAAACCTTCAAGTTGAGAACTTTCAAAGATGTGAACGTGTGTTCACATGTCTCAATCACATAAGTTAGTTCACATGTCTGGAGTACAGTGTCATATGCGTGTATCCTCTACAAGTGGTTGTGCTTTTGTGTACTTTACTGTAGAGTACTGTTGCTGTGCAACATGAGGAGCTTATTAACAAAGACCTGATGGAATTGGAGGTCCAGAAAAAGGATGTGAAGAGAGACAAGAGGAAGAAGTAACTGAAGAACTGAAGAGATTCATGAAGCAGGAAATGGCAAGTGGATTTTCTTTATTTGAGAAGACACTGTTAGTTTTTGAGGCACAGGACCCAAACGTAGAACGGTACATGAAGGTTGCAGCAGCCGTTCGGAATGCAATCCAGTGCTACCATGTCATCTATGACGAGAGAAAAAGAGCTACTACTCAGACATCACTGGATCGTTTTTTCAAGAGGGTAGATAGAATTGAATCCAGCAACGAACCAGAACCTGTGCCATCCATGTCAGGCGTGAGTGAACTTGCAGCTTGCCCTCCATCTCTTATTGCTGATGAACCTTCAGCTCTACCATCTCTCACCTCCTCTCCCTCCTCCAGTCAGTAACTCTTGTTTCCTGTTCACTCGAGGCCAACCCCTGTATGCCAGCTGTTGTACTATACTATTGTACTTTTCAAGGTATTGTTCTGTAAGAATTAAAAACATTTTCTTTATTTTCTGTGTTTGTTTGTTTTTTATGTGTTATTTGTGTGAAAAGTATTATAAACCTATTACAGTACAGTACTATATAGCCGATTGTGTTAGTTGGGTACCTAGGTCAACTTAGCTGGACTTACAAACAAATTGGACTTACAAATGCACTCTCGGAATGAAAGTCGTTCATATATAGGGGACTTACTGTACTTCAAACCACATATGGAGCACCCTAGCCCTGGGGTCCGACACTAGGGGGGCATGTCTCCTTAGCAGGTTTGAGAACCAATGGGACTAACAGGAGGGCTGTAATAAACCTAGACTCTGCTCATGTGCACACGCTTGCTTACTCTTGAAACGAGGCAGAGGAAGCAGATTCTTAGTATTGAAACTGCCCAGGACTTGCTGGTTTCCTGCAACAGCCCCAGTATGTACCACAGCCTGAGTTGAGTGCTCACTCAGGCCCTGCCTGCTCTGCAAGCAGTTCCTGGGATGAGGGCTGCAGTGGACAAGAGAAGTATGCAGTTGTGAGGGATGTAGCCAGCTGGGATCTGAATGGGGTAGGGGCAACCATTGCTAGCACTTACAGAGGCAGTGAATCGGGAGCAGTCCAGAACTCTGACTGGTGCTGGAACTGCCACAGCCAGTGCCCCAACTCATGCTGAGCACCTACTCCAGCTCCTCTTGCTCCAGCACTGTTCCTCCTGGGGTGAGGGCACCAGTGTTGGGAGAGGGGAAAACACACACTTAGAAAGAATGGAGACAGCTCAGACCTGATCCTCAGGGATTCTGCTCCAGCAACTTAGAACCCACTCCTGCCCCCAATAGGGTGGTGCTGGCCACTGAGCAGAGGAGAAAACCTGCTCACACCTGGCTCTGGCTTTAGCCATTCCATCTCCAGCCCCACCTCCTACCAAGGTGGTAGCTGCCAGCACACCCTGGGGAAAGACTTGACTCATGCCCACATCAGCTCCAGCCTTCCCACCAAAGCCGCTGGCATGTGCAGACTATATAAGGATGCCCCATATAAGGACACCCCTCAAGACCAGGATAGGTAATGGTTTCACCTAATTTCATAGAGTCAGAAAAAGTTAAGCAAACTCAAAGGAAAGAGGAATTTGTTTCAAATGAAAGAACAAGAAAAAAACTGAAAAAACTGCTAACAAAACAGAAATAATTTATCAGATAAAGAATTTAAAGCATTAGTTATTAATAAGAACGTTAACTGAATTACGGAACAACAAATGATCAGTGAGGATTTTAACAAGAAACTAGAAAATATAAAAAATAACCAGTCAGAGCTGAAGAATAAATAACTAAAATGAAAAACACACTAGAAGGAATTAAAAACAGACTAGATGATACAGAAGATCACATAAGTGATATGGAAGACAGAATAATGGAAATCACTGAGTCAGAACAGCAAAAAGAAAAGCAATTAAAAAAAAAACTGAGAACAGTTTAAGGAATCTCTGTGACAATATCAAACATACTAACATTCATAATACAGGGTTCCCAGAAGGACAACACAGAGAGAAAGGGGTTGAAATGTATTTAATAAAATTATGGCCGAAAGCTTCCTGAACCTGAAGAGGGAAACAGATATCCAAGTACAGGAAACAAAGAGGTCCAAAACAAGATGAAACCCAAAAGACCCACACCAAGACATATCATAATTAAAATGACAAAATTTAAAGATAAAGAGAGAAATATAAAGGCAGAAAGAGAAAAACAGAGTCACATACAAGGAAACACCCATAAGACTATCATTTGATTTTTCTGCAGAAACTTTACAGGCTAGAAGGAAGTGGAAAGATATGTTCAAACTGTTGAAAGGGAAAAACCTGCAACCTAGGATACTTTATCCAGAAAAATTGTTTAAAATTGAAAGATAAAGAAAGAACTTCTCAAAGAAACAAAAACTAAGAGTTCATCAATATTAAACCTATCCTAAAGGAAACGTTAAAGGGTCTTCTCTAAGTGGAAAAGGAAAGGCTACAGCAAAAAGGTAAGAATTTATAGGAAAGAAAAGGTCCCAGTAATAAAGGCAAATATATAGTAAAGGCTGTGGATCAATCACTTATATAACTTAGTATGAAGATTAAAGAAAAAAATTATAAAATCAACTATAAAGACAATAAATAGTGAAGAGATAAACATGAAGATATAAAATATGACAACAAAAACACAAAATGTGGGGGAGGGGAATAAAATGTAGATCTTCTAGAATGTATTTGAACTTAAATGGCTACCAGTTTAAATCAAGTAGATATAGTTATAGGTCAACATTTACAAACCTCATGGTAACCACAAATCAAAAATCTACAATAGATACACAAAAACTAGAGAGAATGGAACACAAGCATACCATAAAGAAAATCATCAAACCACAAGGGAAGAAACTATAATAAGAAGAAAAGAACAGAGAAGAACTACAAAAACAACCAGAAAACCAGTAAAAAAAAAAAAAAAATGACAAGAGGTACATACTTATCAATAATCATTTTAAATGTCAATGGACTAAATGTTCCAAGCAAAAGATACAGGGTGGCTGATTGGATAAAACAAGACCAATTTATATGCTATTTACAAGATCCTCACTTCAGAGCTAGAGACAAACAAAGACTGAAAGTGAGGGGACAGGAAAAGATATTTCATACAAATGGAAATGACAAGAAAGCTGGGGTAGTAATACTCATATAAGACAAAATAGACTTTAAAACAAAGTCTATAACAAAAGACAAAGAAAGGAATTATATAAGAATAAAGGGATCAATACAAGAAGAGATATAACACTAATTAACATATATGCACCTAATATATAAAGAATAGAATAGAAGCACCTAAACGTATAAAGCAAGTATTAACAGACATATGGGGAGATATTGACAATAATACAATAATAGTAGGGAACTTTTTAACACCTCACTTACATCAATGGACAGATCTTCTAGACAGTAAATTAATAAGAAAACAGTAGCTTTAAATGACACATTAAACCAGTTGGATTTAATAGATGCCTACAGGAAAATCCATCCAAAATCAGCAGAATACACATTCTTTTCCAGTGCACATGGAACATTCTCCAGGATAGATCACAGTGTAGGTCACAAAACAAGTCTCAACAAATTCAAGAGGATATAAATTATATTAATCATTCTTTTCTGACCACAATAGTATGAAATTAGAAAGCAGCTACAGGAAGAAAAATGGAAAAACACAAACACATGGAAACTAAACAACATTTTATTTAAAAACAATGGGTCAGAGCTTCCCTGGTGGTGCAGTGGTTAAAGAATCTGCCTGCCAATGCAGGGGACACAGGTTTGAGCCCTGGTCTAGGAAGATCCCACAGGCTGTGGAGCTACTAAGCCCATGCACGACAACTACTTAGCCTGTGCTCTAGAGCCTGTGAGCCACAACTACTGAGCCCATGTGTCACAACTACTGAAGCCCATGTGCCTAGAGCCCATGCTCCACAATAAGAGAAGCCACCGCAATGAGAAGCCTGCACATCGCAACGAAGAGTAGGCCCCGCTCTCCACGACTAGAGAAAGCCCACACGAGGCAACAAAGACACAACGCAGCCAAAAATAAATTAAATAAATAAATTTTAAAAAACCAACAATGGGTCAATGAAGAAATCAAAGAGGAAATCAGAAAATACCTTGAGACAAATGAAAATAACAACACAAATTTCCAAAATCTATGGGACACAGAAAAAGCAGTGCTAAGAGGGACGTTCATAGCAGTATAGACCTACCTAATGAAACAAGAAAAATCTCAAATAAACAACTTAACCTACCATCTAAAGAAATTAGAAAAAGAACAAACAAAGCCCAAAGTGAGGAGAAGAAAGGAAATAATAAAGATCAGAGAGGAAACAAATAAAATAGAGACAAAAAAACATTAAAAAATATCATGAAACCAAGAGATTTTTTTTTAAAGATGAAAAAAATTGATAAGTCTTTAGCTAGCTCATCAAGAAGAAGAGAGGACTCAAATAAACAAAATAAGAAATGAAAGAAGAGAAATAGCAACAGATACCACAGAGACACAAAAAATCATAAGAGAATACTATGAGCAGTTCTATGTCAACAAATTGGACAACCTAAAAGAATTTGATACATTTCTAGACATATGCAAACTTCCAAGCCTGAATCAGGAAGAAATAGAAAATCTGAAAAAACATTAGTAGTGAAATTGAATTTATAATTAAAAAAAAAAACAAAAAAACCTCCCAGCGAACAAAAGTCCAGGACTGGATGGCTTCACAGGGGAATTCTACCCAACATATAAAGAACAGCTAATACCTATCCTCCTCAAGCTATTCAAAAAATTGAAGAGGAGGGGACTTCCTTGGAGGTCCAGTGGTTAAAATTCTGCACTTCCATTTCAGGGGGCACGGGTTCAATCCCTGGTCGGGGAACTAAGATCCTGCATGCCACACAGCACAGCCAAGAAAAAAAAAAATTGAAGAGGAGGGAACATTCCCAAATTCGTTCTACAAGACCACCATTACCTCATCACAAAACCAGACAAAGACACTACAAAAAAAGAAATTGCAGGCTAGGGGCTTCCCTGGTGGTGCAGTGGTTGAGAATCTGCCTGCCAATGCAGGGAACACGGGTTCGAGCCCTGGTCTGGGAAGATCCCACATGCCGCGGAGCAGCTAGGCCCGTGAGCCACAATTACTGAGCCTGCGCGTCTGGAGCCTGTGCTCCCCAATAAGAGAGGCCGCGATAGTGAGAGGCCCGCACACTGCGATGAAGAGTGGCCCCTGCTTGCCGCAACTAGAGAAAGCCCTCGCACAGAAACGAAGACCCAACACAGCCATAAATAAATAAATAAAAATTAAAAAAAAAAAAAAGAAATGGTCCATGTCACTTTCACTAAAAAAAAAAAAAGAAAAAAATATTGCAGGCTAATATCTCTGGTGAATATAGATGCCAAAATCCTCAACAAAATATTAGCAAACTGAATTAAACAATACATAAAAAAGATCATACACCATGATCAATGGGATTTATTCCTGGGATGCAAGGATAGATCAATATCCACGAATTGACCAAAGTGATACACTACATTAAGAAAAGGAAGAATAAAAATCACATGATCATCTAATAAATGTAAAAAAAGCATTTGACAAAACTCAACACCCATTCATGACAAAAACTCTCATCAAAGTTGGTACAGAGGGAACATATTTCAATATAATAAAGGCTATTTATGACAAACCCGCAGCTAACACCATACTCAATGGTGAAAAGCTGACAGATTTTCCTCTAAAAACAGGAATAAGACAAGGATGCCCACTCTTGCCACTTCTGTTTAACATAGTATTGGATGTCCTAGTTACAGTAATCAGGTACGAAAAAGAAATAAAAGGCATTCAAATGGGAAGGGTAGGAGTAAAAGTGTCACTATTTGCAGAAGACACAATACTGTATATAGAAAACCCTAATGTCTCCACCCAAAAACTATAAGAACTAACCAATGAATTCAGCAAAGTTGCAGCATACAAGATTAATATACAGAAATCTGTTGCTTTTCTATACACTAAAAGTGAACTATCAGAAAGAGAAAACAAGTAAATAATTCTGTTTGACATTGTATCAATAGAATAAAATACCTAGGAATAAACTTAACCAAGGAGGTGAAAGACTTCTACTCTGAAAACTATAAGACACTGATGAAGGAAATTGAAGATGACACAAATAAATGGAAAGGTATCCCATGTTTATGGATTAGAAGAATTAATATTGTTAAACTGTCATTACTACCCAAAGCAATGAACAGATTTAATGCAATCCCTATCAGAATATCCATGACATTTTCACAGACTAGAACAATAATCCTAAAATTTACAGGGAACCACAAAAGACTCCAAATAGCCAAAGCAATCTTGAGAAAGAAAAACTGAGCTGGAGGTATCATGCTCCCTGACTTTAGACTGTACTACAAAGTTGTCAAAACAGTATGGTACTGACACAAAAACAGATACATAGATCAATGGAACAGTAGAGAGTGCCCAGAAATAAACCCACACACCTATTGTCAATTAATCTATGACAAAAGAGACAAGAATATACAATGGAGAAAAGACAGTCTCTTCAATAAGTGGTGCTGGGAAAATTGGACAGCTACAGTAAAAGAATGAAATTAGAACGTTTTCTCATAGCATATACAAAAGAAAACTCACAAAACCAAAAACCTCAAAATGGATTAAAGACCTAAATGGAGGACCAGAAACTACAAAACTCCTAGAAGAAAACATAGGTAGAACACTCTTTGACATAAATCGTAGCAATATTTTTGGATCTATCTCCTAAGGCAATGAAAACAAAAAGCAAAAATAAGCAAATGGGACCTCATCAAACTTGAAACCTTTGCACAGAAAAGGAAACTTCAACAAAACAAAAAGACAACCTACTGAATGGGAGAAAATACTTGTAAATGATATGTCCAATAAAGGGTTAATATCCAAAATATATGAACAGCTCATACAACTCAATATCAAAAAACCAAACAACCTGATTAAAAAATGGGCAGGGGCTTCCTTGGTGGCGCAGTGGTTGAGAGTCTGCCTGCTAGTGCGGGGGACACGGGTTCGGGCCCTGGTCTGGGAGGATCCCACGTGCCGCGGAGCGGCTAGGCCCGTGAGCCACAATTACTGAGCCTGCGCGTCTGGAGCCTGTGCTCCGCAGCGGGAGAGGCCGCGATGGTGAGAGGCCCGCGCACCATGATGAAGAGTGGCCCCCGCTTGCCACAGCTAGAGAGAGCCCTAGCACAGAGACGAAGACCCAGCATAGCAATCAATCAATCAATCAATTAATCAATAAAAAAATAAATCTTTAAAAAAAAAAAAAAAAAAAAAAAAAAAAATGGGCAGAAGAACTGAATTTTTCCAAAGAAGATATATAGATGGGCAGCAGGCACACAAAAAGGTACTCAACATTATTAATCATCAGAGAAATGGAAATCAAAATAATAAGAAGATATCACTTCACTCCTGTCAGAATGGCTAGCATCGAAAAGTACAAATAACAAATGTTGGCAAGGATATGGAGAAGAGCGAACCCAAGTACACTGCTGGTGGGAATGTAAACTGGTGCAGCCACTATGGGAAACAGTATGGAATTTCCTCAAGAAACTAAAAATAGAACTACCATATGATCCAGCAATTCCACTCCTGGGTATATATAAGAGGAAAATTAAAACATTACTTTGAAAAGATGCATGCACCCCAATATCCATAGCAGCATTACTTACAATAGCCAAGATATGAAAGCAGCCTAAGTGTCCATCAACAGTTGAATGGATAAAGAAGATGTGTCACACACACACACACACACACACACACACACACACACAGTGGAATGCTGCTCAGCCATAATAAAGAATGAAATTCTGCCATTTGCAACAACATAGATGGACCTGAAGGGTATTATGCTTAGTAAAATAAATCAGACAAAGACAAACACTGTGTGTTATCACTTATATGTGAACTCTAAAAAATAAAAGAAATGAACGAATTTACAAAACAGAAACAGATTCACAGATATAGAGATCAAACTAGTGGTTACCATTGGGGAAAAGGAATGGGTGAGGAGCAAGATAGGGATAGGGCATTAAGAGGTATAAACTACTATGCCTAAAATAAATAAGCTACAAGGATATATTGTACAACAGAGGGAATATAGCTGATATTTTATAATGATTTTAAATGGAGTATAATCTATAAAAATATTATACACCTGAAAATATTGAGTTGTACACCTGAAATTAATATAATATTGTAAATCAACTATACTTCAATTTTAAAAAAGAATTAGAAATATAAGGATGTACACATGAAACTTACATAATGTTATAAACCAATGTTACCTCAATAAAAAATAAATTAAAAAAGAGATAAACTGAAGGCTAAACATTATTTTTTTAAATTTTTTATTAGTCATATTTATATTTGTATCCCAGAATTTGTTCTCTGAAAATAAAAATGTGTTAGAAAATACATATCCCTATAACATATAAGATATTTAAGCACAATTATGTAATTACTTCAAATCCTAATTTATGCTTTGATCGCAGAGGTGAATAAATAGGCAATTTCTCACTTCTTTTGTTTGTTTCTGATGCACTAGAAACACCAAATGTATCAACTTGCAGAAGATTTGACTTGGTTATATTACCTAGCATCTTGCAAAATAAAATGCCAAATCGAGAGTAAAAATATGTTTAAATTTTATCAACTTAGATCTTTCGAGTTTATAATTTTAACATACCACCTGAAACTTTTACATTCAGACACTCCCTCCTCCCAATAATTTTATTTATCCAAATTATCTTCTTTGATTACTCTGTTCTCTCTCTCTCTCTCTTCCTTTCCCTGTATGAACACACTCATTTTGGGGGATAAATCTTACAAATTGCCCAATACATCAACTTTCCAATAATAGTGTTGAGAAATTCTATGTACATGCTAAGGGATAATTTGTAGCTCTTTTTCTGGCATTATTTTTCTCAGTGTATACCTAACAGTTTTCTTTTTTCAAGCCAACTCCAGAAATCTCAGTGTCTTGGACACAATTTAGATTTTTCTCTTTGCTCTGTTGACAGGGAATTTTGAAATTTATAGACAAACATGCTGGAGTAAATCAATTCAGATGCAGATGATTAATTTGGGGCTTCTGAAAAATATACTATGGTCTAAAATGACATGATATAAACTGTCTTGAAATTCCAATTTTGATTAACTCTCACAAGAAAGTACAATGAAAAAACCAACATTAGTTTTCAAGACCACAAACCCCAAACCTATTAAACATTTCACTTTGCAAATTCTAACTAGTGTTTATGTGAAATTATGTGCTATTGTGCAAGTGTTTAATTTATTACTTTGCACAGTCTTTTTAAGATTTTAATTAATGACAACCCATTTTAAAACTCTATGCATAAATAGTAACAATATGATGAATTCCTGGATTGTTGGCCTTGTTTGGTATAAAGGCTTTATTAAAAAACTTTACCTGTATCATTACTGTATCAAATAACATGAAATTTAGTTACCAATCTTCTAACCACATATAGCAGAAAAAGAGAGATGGAAACAATTTCGTGAATTGGCACAGGATCGTAGTTTACTAATACAAATAATTATGCAGAATATAACCTCTATTAACCACAAACTACAGCGGCACACTATCACAGTGAAGCAGAAAAATGGCCCAGATATGCCAACTCAGTAGCCTTTCTAATCCAACACTGACATATTTGAGCTCAGAGTCTAAGGGCATTTGCATTGATGTTTGCTTGGATTTTCCAAACCATCTCAGTTCTTGATTCCACATCGCTATTGTGTGGATCAAATAATCCCTGGTCACAAAAATACGCTGGGGAGTGACTCCCCTGGCGTCCAGGTTATGAGTGTGGTTAGTCATTCCACATGCCTTGGGGATGAGCTATCTTTACCATGATGAGAGATTTCCTTTTCAAGTTTTGTAATCCCCAGATACAAAAGCCTAACATCAATAAAAGTCAAAGTAATTAAGAAAAGGTATATTACAACCTTGTTCAAGACAGCACTGGAATTAGGCTTATCTCTTCTTGCTGTCTTTTTTAGAAATAAAATTAATACTGACCTGGAACAAAGAAAAAAATTTATATACTCTTAAAACTGTAAATATCTACTACACTGGTTCTTCAGTGTGAACTACAACCAGACGTTTAAAAATATATCTTCGACATGTGCACACTGGATACGCCAGTTCTATTCTCCTTTTGTGTGGGTTATCGTACTATAAAACAACTTGGGAGGGGGAGAAAAAAAATACAAAGCAATTCTGGAAAATTTTCCGCTCTCTTTTCTTCCAGTCTTTCATTATGTCTTGGAAAATGAGGTCATACGTTTTACACAATATGACTCACTTTATGTTCGTGGCCTTCCAACACTCCAGAAGGTTCTCGACTTTTCGTGAGCAGACTTACAGCTCACGCAGTCGGTAAATCAGGCTCCTGCTCTGCGGTAACCTGCATCCAGATCTCTCCCCGATTCCCGAGACCCAGCCCTCGGAGTCCTGAAGACCAAAGGGACCCACGAGGTTAAGAAATGCTGCCTGGTGTGGTTCAGGGATCTGGCATCGTCAATCTCTCAAGAATAACAGAGTTAGAGAACCTGCCCTCCGGCCTCTTTCTTCCCATCCTTTGCTGCTAGGATTTTACAAGTTGCCTGCAAGGGAGTCAAACATGGGTCAGGCAAACAAACGTGTTCTTTCCAGCCACCGAAACCGGATCGCTGGAGCGAAATCAACCCGCAGAAGCATCTGGAGACCGCAGCCAGACCGGCAGCCTGCGCTAAAAGCAACTTCTAAGTGAGGCTGCAAGTGCCGGCGGGGTGCAGATTTCAGTTGGATGCTAAGCACAACTACCACGCCCCATTCCCCCTTACCAAAAAAAAAAAAAAAAAAAAAAAAAAAGCTTGGAGGAGGGAGGGAGGGAGGGAGGAGGAGGAGGCAAAAGTCGCCGGCATTTCTGCACATCGGCGCCCGGGGTTAGAGAGCCTTGCAGCTTTAGGAGCCGGGAGGGAGGAATAGAAGGGCCAGGAGAAGCGCTCCCAGGGAGAGGGGAGGGGAGGGGAGGGGAGGGGAGGGGAGGGGAGGGGAGGGGAGGGGAGGGGAGGGGAGGGGAGGGAGGGGAGGGGAGGGGAGGGGAGGGAGGGGAGGGGAGGGGAGGAGAGGGAGGAGAGGGGAGAGGGAGGGGGAGGCGGAGGGAGAGGTGAGGGGAAGGATGCCCTCCGCCCATCTCCCCCCACCCCGACAGCTGTCCAACTTTTGGAATTCATTGGCTTCCCCACTCCGCCTCCCAAATACCACCCCAATCCTGTTTAGCCCCCCACCCCACCCTCGCTGACCTAATAAGGCCGTGCAAGTGTGGAGGGACCTATATAAAAGGTGAGGGCTCACGGGGACTGTGCACGTCGGAGGAGAGAAGGCAGCAGCCGTCCAGTGCCCAAGAAAACGACCATGGCCAAGGAGTGGGGCTACGCCGACCACAACGGTGAGTGTGGGCAGCGGCTGCCGGTCAGTCCGGGATGGTGCTGCTCAGAAAGTGCGCAACTCCAGCAAGTGCGGTGGCGCGGATGGAAACTAACATTTACCGGGCACTTCCCGAGTGCCAAACACTGCTGACCCTTTTACTTTTTATCTGATTTAGTTCTCCGTGGTGTGGAGCTGTTATTACTCCCATTGGAGGAAACTGAAGCGCAGAGAGGTTCGGTAACTAGCCCAGATCGCAGTGCCTCTGACGGAGAAGTCAGACCACCGAGGGCCAGTTCTCACTGTCCCCTTCTCCATGATACTGGGCAAGCACTTAACCTCTCTGAGCCTGGTATTGGTCTAAGCTGCTCTGCCTGCAGCTCCTGCTTACCCATGGGAAAAGGAATATGGATATGCTCTGAAATCTACTTAGGGTCAGTGTTATTTTATTCCAGCTCTATGACAGAAGATGGCATTGGTAAAACATGTGATGAAGTCCACTTCAAAAATAAGGCTATGAGGCTATATTTGAGCAAATACATGGAAAATTTGAGGAAATACACGGAGTTAAGTATAGTCTCCAGGTACACTATTAACAAAACTATGAACAGGTCTTAAACACTAAGCCTTGTATTGCCCAATCTGATATTCAAGACCTTTTTATAATCACTGGCTAGCCTCTGTGTATTTTGCTGGTTTAGTCACTTAGAAAGAGGGCTTGGATTGTGCCACTAAATAAATAAATCCTCTCAATTTGATTTCCCAGGTCCTGACCACTGGCATGAACTTTACCCGATTGCCAAGGGAGACAACCAGTCGCCCATTGAATTGCACACTAAAGACATCAAGCACGACCCTTCCCTGAAGCCATGGTCAGCATCTTATGACCCCGGCTCTGCCAAGACCATCCTGAACAATGGGAAGACCTGCAGGGTTGTGTTTGATGATACTTATGACAGGTCAAGTAAGTATCACACTTAGGTAGAGACACGTGAACATTTTCAACATCCATATTGGCAAAATGTGATTTATGACACAGCAACAGAATTGGTGGGAAGCGGGGGGCACTTCTTCTCTGAAAAAGGAGATGACATTTGACTTTGCTCTAGTCTTGAAGAATTACATTTATACATAGAAGAGGAATGTCTCACTCTCTAATGCTGGTCACCCAGGCTGCTACAAAATGGCCCCATGCCCAAGCTAAAAGTTGGCAATGCATTCCTGAAATGAAGCTTAATAGGAAGGTGATGGTAATGAGTCCAAATGAGTGTTCTTCAGGCTCTGATGGTCTACACCTGAGGGGTTTTTTGCTTCCTAACCAAGGCCTGGAGAGCAAGGCTCCCAGTCCCAAAAGTGGCACAGATTCCATTCTACAGAGCAAGGAACATAGCAAAGAAACCAAGTAGGTACTCTCTTCCTCTGCTGCATGGGTAGGGGCCAATCCAGGGGAGAGAGTAGACCCACTGTATGAATCAAGAAGACTTGCCTTCAATGCTTCAGTGGGGTTCATCTGACTAATCATTTTGGTGAGTGTTTTTGAAGAATCTGACAATTTCTTCTTGAGTTGTGATTTGTATTTGTGTGAAAATGAAAAATCTCATGTTTAAAAAAATCTCTTTATTTCACCTACACTATTAAGCAAATCAATGAAATAAAAGAAGGCTAATTAGAAATGCTTTATTTCACTGTGAATGAAGTAAGAATCTACCTTTAGCATTTTGGTGCTTGATATACAGTAATACATTTTCCTATAACCACATTTGTAAAAAATTTAAAATTATCCTTACTGATGTATAGGAATGAATATTCTCAATGATGTTGTAATTAACGAGTAATAGTTATAATTTCTACCTACTAGCAGGTTCCAGGTAAGGAATATCATAAAAATATATTTTCTTAAACAATAATCTCGTTGGTATCTGCTACTTTTTTTCTCTTATCCATTTAAATCAAGTTCCATTCTGAAGGATTAGTAACAAAATTAAACAGTATCTGTTAGGTTGGATCACATGAAAATGACTTTTTGTAAGCAAAAATGATTGACTATTGACAATTTCATATAATTCGTCCTAATAAATTGGACTCATATGACCAAATAATAACTGTTCCTAGTGGTTGGGTAGAAAGAAATGCAATTAATCAAACCAGTCGTTCCTACATGACCAAGCTTACACAAGCCTCATTCTATTGTTTTAGACCTATACTATGGCTTTCAGTGTGCCATTTCAGCACCAACAGTTGTCAATCTTTTCTAGAATAGCTACCCTCTGAATTCTATTTTTGATCTAGCTTATGTTGCTAAATTTTGATTTAGGGTTTCTGTATAGTTTCCAATATCCTTTAGAAATATTTGAACTTCTAAATCACTCCCCAGGCTGAATGAAGTGAAACCAAGTTAAGTGCCAGGTTGAGGTATTTGAACAACAAACTCACATTCATGCTATGGAGAATCATCTCATTTAGGGGTCCACATTGATTGATTCCCTGGGAAACTTCTGAATTTTCCATTTCATCTCATTTGAGTAAACACAGTCTGAATTAGACATGGATGAGAGCTCTTGCCTGTAGTACTGAAGAAAAGTGTAGTGAGGCGAGACATGGAGAAGGAATTCACATTTGTTCAGTGATGACTCTGCTGGGCACTGTGATGAGCAGTTTAAAGCCCTTAATCTCATTTAATCCTCACAGCAGCTCTGAAAGGTCAGTATTATTATCACCTTCAGAGAGATGCAGAAATGGGTTCAGAGAAGTTTAGCAATTTGCCTGAGATCACACAACTAGCAGGGGGTGGGGCCGGGATTGAAACCTAAGTCTGCCTGGCTCTCAGATATCCTGTTCTCCCCAGTGCACCACACAACAGACCTGTGCTTTGGTTGTTTTCATTGCCCATCTCCTGTTTTAATTTTATTTTCATACATGTTAAATTGACATTTAAAAAATAATAAAACAAGCAAACAAAATCAGAAAGACAGAGAAGAGAAAGCATTTATTTTGATATAACCCAAGACTTGACTTTGTGAGAAAGAGACCAGTGTGCTTGGGAATGGCACCATCAGCCCAGCCCATCAAGCTTAGGCTATAAGGGCTGTTTAAAGCAGGGCTCTGTAAAAGAAGTGTGAGTTCACTGCTGACCTAGCTTCTCTGAATCACAGTGCTGAGAGGTGGTCCTCTCACTGCACCCTACCGGCTTCGCCAGTTTCATCTTCACTGGGGCTCCTCGGATGATCACGGCTCTGAGCACAGCGTGGATGGAGTCAAGTATGCAGCGGAGGTAGGAGGAATTGCCATTACCCACTCTGGATCTCACCCAGTGAAAACTGAAAACTGAACGATAATGACAGAATAGCATCCAATGCGTTTGCTTCAAGCCTGTAGTTATGAAAAGAGCTGCAATAGTTTAGCATAAACTGAAGCTGCCAAACATTCTAGGTTAGACAGTTAAGAGAGTGTAGGTGAGTTAGTGTCACGCATGAAGAATTTCAAGGTTGTATTTAGAAATTGGATAGCAGCTTAATAATAATATTTTTTAAAAAGCCAGGGACCTGACTGGAACTGAAAAGATAATGGTAGCTAATACTTACTAAGTGCCTACAAGTACTAACTCATTTGATCCTCTCAGCACACTATGAGATGGGCTACAGACAAGGAAACTGAGGCACAGAAAGGTTATATAACAAAGTCACACAGCGCATGAGTGCTAGACCTGTGCTCTACCTTATGCTGATTGGCTTCATAGTTCATCATCCTGCCCAGTGCTCTAAGCTGCCTCTTTTACAAGACTGTGGTGCTTTAAAAATAGCACTTAGTAATTCTGGCTAATGCTCATGCTCTAGTCTCTTAATGAAGGGTGTGCATATGTGTGTGTATGTGTGTGTGATTTTATATGTACATATGTACTTATACAGAGATAGCTAGATATAGATACACACAATTTAATATGAACAAATACTACTCTCTGTTCCAGTTAACCCATTAACGGAAACCCATGATTTGTAGCTCAGATCAAGGCATCAAATTACAAGGAAATAAGACAAGCCTCCTGCATGTTCTCTGTATAAAGCCAAGCCTATAAGGGGTGTCAAATGCCCTGGAGGTGAGGATAATTCCATTTGTACTGCCAAACTCATCCAGCGGCAGACTCTGGTCAACCGTAGGAGCTGAGACAGAAACCTTGGAGCCACTTGTGGACACTCTCTTAGGCAGCATCATTAGGCAGCCTAGCTAAATTTGACTAAACAGTTAAACTAAACTATAGGAGACCCGAAGTACTTCCCTGTGATCATTTCTCTACAGCCCATCTAGACAACCGGTGACAGGATAAATTAATTGAGAATGCCTTCCAGACATCTTCCCCCACAAATGGGGAAAGTTTAGTATATTCCTTACAAATGTGGGCAAGGCTTGCAGTTCGGTCTTTACATGTGGGATTATCTCACACTTTTGGTCTTGAATAAAATACTTCTAAATTGCCATGAACTATTGTATTCTCTTGCCATTCTATATAATGCAATGTGAAAAATTTGACTAATTTAACTAGTGTCTATGTTAGCACCTTAACATTATTAAGGTAAGGTGACCACCCGGTTCTAGACCATTTGTTGCTGAAAGGAGAGAGGCATGAAGACACCTAAGAATTTGTCCCCTTATTTTTCCTCTCCTACTTCCCAGTTAATTGTGACTTTAGAATGCTAGCAAATTCCTGATTATAGCTCTGTGTTTCACTGTTTGATTTGGTCAGAAAAAGGACTAATGTTATACAAAGCTAAAATAATATTTTGAATTGGTTTAATGAAAGTTCAGTTTTCACCAATTCTACCTATCATAACTTTTAATTTGAACCATTAAAAGTCTTACCAAAATATTGCATGTTAATTTTTAGAATTCTGTCAACTTCTGTGAGAGTGTTCAGCAACCTTAGACTGTATAATTATTGGGTTTATTGTGAATAATTTTATACTTATTTCCTTATTTTAGGAATTTACCTCATAACCTCTGTTCTATGGTTTCAGCTTCATTTGGTTCACTGGAATTCAAAGTATAACAGTTTTGCAAGTGCTCTGAAGCAACCTGATGGAGTAGCTGTGATTGGCATTTTTCTGAAGGTAAGGTAAAAATTGACCATGTATTTTTTTCAAAGTTTAGTTCCTTATCAATGCTTAAGTTTTACTCCCTCCTTTTATTTAAAGGGGAGAGAGGAATGAATTTCAGTATTCATTCAACTATTCAAGATATTTCTGTTAAGATCAGCTCAAAACTTTTTGCTCTCCCTTAAAAGAGTAACTTTTGCCATACTTCAGTACCCCTAGCACTTCTAAATTTTCTTAAGATGCAGGATGTATGTGTGTGTGTGCGTGTGTGTATGTGTGTGGTGTGTGTGTGTAGGGGCGGTGGAGATGGAGCCTTTGAAGGAGCTTATTTCACTGGCAGTGAGGGCAAGGGCAGCCTTGTTCATTACCCTTTCCTGCTACTCCATGTCAATTGCAGTGGAAACCAGAAAAGCCAATGTTGGGAACGTCTGTGATGCCGAGTCCCTGGCTGGACATCCACTCGGCTTAGGGTGGCCACCACTCACATGATCCCAGGCTAAGATAGCACATGGAATGTGTGTGTTGTTGAGCCAGCCTTGGTGTAGAGAGGACTTGGTGTCATTAACACATGAATTTAGTGGTAACATAACCAAGATTTTAAGCCAGAGGTGAAAATCTAGCTTCTTTCTTTTTATATTTTACTATTTTTTTGTGGTTTTTTTGCTTCTTTCTTTTTGAATGACCTAATTTGTTTTATGTTCTGAATTCATTGGGTCATTTTCAGTGCTTGAACACAGTACTACAGGAAGTGGAGTGGGTCTGAGCAGAAAGACAACGAGTTTAGTTTTAGATACACTGAGTCCATCCTAGCTCTAATTCTATTAAAAAGAAAAGTAGACTGACTTCACAGAGAAGGTCAAGGACATAGATGTAAATCAACATGTAATTTGTGGTTTTGTACTTCAGAGGCCTGGAGTCCAAGTTTAGTTCAGAAAATATATATTCTAAAATCTTGGGGAGGGGGAAATAAACTTATGTTTTTGCTTAGTACAAGATATTCTGACAGATTTATAAACACTAGTTGTAGATGGATGGATTAAAATTAGTTTTTAAGACAATCCTAAATTATGGAGAAGAGAAAAATATAGTTGTTGGTTTACTTTTTCTTTTTTTTTTACAGATAGGACATGAGAAAGGCGAGTTCCAGCTGCTCCTTGATGCGCTGGACAAAATTAAGACAAAGGTAAAAAAAAATCATTTTCCCTCCCAGACCATAAAAGCAGGGTATGTCAATTTTTTTCTTTTTACATTTTCAAGTGTATTTCTTTCACCTAAAATCTGTTAGTAAGTTTGATGAATATGCTAAGCATACATAAAAGCAAATGCTATTATATTTGTATGTATATTTTTATGGTTTATAGGTTTTAGAGCAGTTTCACATACATAAGTTTATTTAATCCTCATAGTCAACCTGTCAGATAACTACATTTTTAATGAAGTGTTTGAGAGAAAAGTTGAGTGGTGTTCCCCTGCCCAACACACACACACACACACACACTTACACACATGCAGAGGTACTAAATGTTTGGGTCCTAGTGTTTCCCTTTCTCTCCTGGGTGGCACCTGTATATTTTAAATCTTAACAGTAGATTCTTCTACTTAGCAGACTCACTTTAATTCTTTCTGTTCTAATCAAACGCGTTATAGTTTTACCACCAGAGAAAGTAAGTATTCTGAGTATGATACTCAATAAAAATGCAAGCCTGTTTTGTATCATCAAGAACCACAGCATTAACTTGTATGAAATATTTCTGTTACAGTTTAGAATGAGTTTGTCCTTTTTCTTGAGAAATGATAGATTTATAGTGCTACCTAGAGTGAATAAGGAATAAAATTGACTGTGGCAAAGTCATACCATGCAAACCGGCCTCCCCCATCTGCCCTTTATATCTGAAAGGCACGTCCTTGTTCACAAGCTCTGTTTTCTCTGTTGCATTTGAAATCCATTCTCCCCAAACGGTGAGACGCTGGGGCAGGCGATGCGCATGCGCCCACTCACCGCGCTGGGTCCCGCTGTCTCCCAGGGCAAGGAGGCGCCCTTCACGAACTTCGACCCGTCCTGCCTGTTCCCCGCCTGCCGAGACTACTGGACCTACCACGGCTCCTTCACCACGCCGCCCTGCGAGGAGTGCATCGTGTGGCTCCTGCTGAAGGAGCCGATCACCGTGAGCCCCGAACAGGTGAGCGGCGGCCGCGGGCCGGCCTTGAGAGCACGCTGACTTACCATCGCCGGCGGGCTCTGTGAGATACAGACGCTAAACTGAAAATATAAAGCAATAGATGCTTACCGAACAGCTCTGCGACTGGAGATTTCATAGTTTGCCCCGGTTAATTACGATCAGCCTGTTTAACTTTCTAAAGCTCAACTTCCGAAGGGTACCAGGCTAAATGCAAGAACATTTAAAGGTGGCGGTGACGCTGAACAATGCCCAAGTTTGTGCTCTAGAAACACTGAAGGGTACAGATCCATATGAGTTAGACTTTGCTAATTTGGAGAACTCCCAAATACTGAGCCCTGTTTAGGAGATGGAATGGTAAATACAGGCCTGGGGATAAGATGCTGGTGGAAGGGATTGAATATCCTTGTGAGGTGTGTACTGGTTCCCCAGTTTTACAGCTAAGTAGGCTGAGGCTCAGATAGGTTAAGCAGTTTGCTCATGATCACACAGCCAAGGGCAGGATCTGAGATTGCACCTCCAGTCTGTCTGCTTTCAATACCTTCGACCTCTCTCCTCAGGCCTCCCTTCTAAGTGTTCATGTAAATTGACTTCATTAACTTATGCAATGAAGGGCCAATTGAGCTTATTATTTGCACTGTCTTCCACTCCTACATAAGGGATAGATTTCATACTGATCTGTCAAATTAAAATAATTGTTTCAGAATTCAGGAGGAAAAGGTTTTGACCAGAGGGTATGGTGATCCTGTATAAAAGGAAGAAAAGTGTTTTTACAAATTAAAAAAAAAAAAAAAGGTTTTTGTTACTCAGAACCAAATAACTCTGGACTGGACATTGGAGACAGGTTTTGTAGTTTGCTTGTTTAGAAAGCTAGTGATTTCTAACTCTTTGTCACACGCTTAATGTGTCCACTTGGTCCAAATGTCATGCTGATAGCCTTCCCTCGCCCCTTGCAGATGGCCAAGCTGCGGGGCCTCTACTCCAGCGCGGAAAATGAGCCCCCGGTGCACCTGGTGAGGAACTGGCGCCCTCCACAGCCTGTCAAAGGCAGGATAGTGAAGGCCTCCTTCAAGTGAGGCTGCTGGAGCTTGCCCTCTTCAGGAAAGGAAACCAACAGTGCAGAGCTTGGTTCCTTGCCTCCTTTTGGTGCTTCTTACTCCAAGTATATTTCACTTTTCCATACCAAGCAATGAAGATGAGAGATGTGATCACCAAGAAACTGGAATTAACTATTGACAAGATCTAATATGAAAGCATTTGGCCTTTTTAATAATCACCTTTCCTGTAAAAACAGCATTTCTAGTAAGGTTTCAAAGAAGAAGAAACAGAGTTGGAAGAGGAAAGGTAGAGAAAAATGGCTGTTGGGCACTGTTTTTGTGTCATCTTAAATTTCACAGAACTTCAGTTTACTCTTTTCATGTTATGAGTTATCCATCTTAAAGAAATAATGAGTAATTATATACGTGGGGGTAGAGGTGTCTGAAGATCGTATAGCAATTCAGCATAAGCCAGAAATTAAAATGACTGTGGATACAGAGAATTGAGATGGTGATGTGTTTTAACCTTTAAATAAAACCAGTAAGAGGTCCATCACTTATTCACATTTAAACTACTGTAAAGATTGCCTGGTTTTGATTATCAATGAAAGTAAAATACACTGACTAGGAATTTTTTTTAAAAATTGACCCATTATTTGAATGCTTTCTTCATAAAGATGTTGACTTTATCCTAATATTTTTCTTTACCTGAAGGAGGGCCATTTATTTTTCATTTTACTACTTTTATCTTTGCATGCTTATTAAAATAAAAACTGCCTCTGATATCTTTCTAATTTGAGCATGGGATTAATGATTCCTAGAACATGCAGGAGTGAATGCCTGCACTTGAAGTAAAAGCAGTTGTACTGATCATCAAAACTAATAAAGACATGAATGTAAACAGTTGAGTGTTGTGTTTTTTAAGGAGGGAGAACATTGTAAGTTTGTTTTTATAATTGAAGTGACTCAAATTCTGAGTTGGATTGGAAGCTACATTCCTTGTAGAGCAACTGAAGCTATTACTGGGGGCCTTCCGAGGAGATTGCAGACAGAAGAGGAATGTGTAGCCATACATTTGACAGTGTGGACTAGTTTCCAGAGGCCTCAAAGTTGGTTTAGGATTCTGGGGTGCATACCAGTACCATGGTTGCTAACTTAGGGGCATGGAATCAACTCAGACTGTAGCCTTTATGTCCTTATTTTTTTTAAATGTGCATCAAGATAACACCAGTCTAACACTGAAAAAATCCATACATTGAGACCTTCAAAAATATCTTTAGACATAAAGTCTAATTTTGCAGTTAGTGGCTCTGATAAATCTTTTATCACATCACTGGCTAATATGTTAACTTACTTTCAAAAATGGCAGCAATAATTGAATTACCCTAAAGAATGAAAATGGTATTGGGTCAGGAGAGTCCTGCAATGCTGGAAGTCAAGTCATGTGACAGAGTCCTAGGAGGCTAATGTTATTTAATGGTTTACCATTTGGGTGAAGTAAAACCAGGTTGGTCAGTGCAAACTGGTTGTGTTAATTAAACCCCTTGAAATTAGGAGGTGTGGAGCTTTCATCAGTTAGTGGTAATACACAAACTGATTCTCTCAGGGTACTTGGTAATGCTGGGAGCACGGTAAAAATGTACCCAATGTACACTCGTATGTGGTGAAGGAACATATGACTTAATTATAGCTACAATGGTGCTTACACAAGCTTACACAGGCTGGACAAGTCTGGAACTGTTTTAAGGGAAAATGTCTAATCAAGAGAAGGTATCTCCCTAGACCATGAGCTCCATTAGGGCACAGACATGAATCTTGTACACTAACATCCCCCTTTTTGCCTAGTATGGTGTCTGGCACTTGATAAGCACTCAATAAACATTTGATTTCATGAACATAGATGAACCCAGGACAAATACTCATCTTCTTTAACAACACAGGATTAAGACTAATACTGTTTTTTGCTCATCTCATTCAGTTTGGGTCTCCTTGGAAAATGATCTCTTTAGCTTCAGGTGGTAGCCTTCCAGTAGAACATATATTCCCTGACCCCCATCCAAGTCATTGCAAATGATCACAATTATCACCCAACTTAAAACTTCCTCTCAACTTCTCCCTGCAACTCAAAGTGCTGAATTATTATAAATGTCCATTAGAATATTGAAACCACACTTGTGTCCTTATTCAGTAGGGGGACAATTTTCCTGATCATGCACAGTCTTCCAAACAATTACATTTTAGGCATACACAGCCTACAGAGGGGACATGGCTAGGAGCTGCTGTGGTGAAAAATGTTTCCACATCTGCCAACTTTTGTTCTTCAGATATAATCATTTCAGATATTTTAAAACTTCAGCAAAGGGCAGAAACTAATTTGAATGACGTGTGTTACAATAGTCAGATGATTATATCCTTAAAAGTCTATGAATGGGGCATCATCAATAAGAATTTACTGAATATAGGGCATTGCTACATTTTGAGAGGGTGTATATAATTCCTACCCCTTTAATGGGGAGACAGAATATATTTATGAAGAGGTAAATAACTATTCAGGACCACTGATCCAAAATTCTTTACGTGCAATCAGTGAATACTTATGTAGATGAATGGGAAGTATTCTACATAGAGCATGTAAAACTGAAGATTTTGGTGTCTAACTATAATCATTTACATAATTAAATAAATATGGGTGAAATTGATCAACTATAAACAACTGGATAAATGTGAAAAATTAGTATGTCAGTTACTCAAATAAGAATTGGCACAAATAAAATTGTTCTAAAAGAAATACATATGGTCCAAAACCACATCAGATACCATGTATAAATAAAATTAATGAGATTTTAGTTTCTCCTCTAATACCCTCTTATTTGATACTAAAAAGGAGCTGTGGACATGAGCAAAATACATTATTTTAGCAGACAAAGAATAAGTGAGAAGTAAGAAAAACTGCAAATGTCATATTTTTAGAAATTCTAAAAATTTCAAGTTTAGTATATGAAGATTTAATGATTTTTTTTAAATGACCCCTAAGGTAGCACTTAAAGACTTAAAATACAAATAAGAAGACAAAATCAAGTTTGCATGTTATTTTCATTTAGATCACTGGATGGCAGCAACACATTTAAAAAATTTCATTTGGGTCCCTAGATGACAGCAAAATAATTACAAAAATGACAAATGAAATGTCATTCACAGAGCAATGAGGGTTTTTATTTTTAAATCCTGAATACCCTATTTCCTTTTCCCAAATGTTCAATATTAACCATCAATATCTATCGCAACAGAAAAGATGGTGAGAGAGTCTTACATATTTCTGATAATTTTTTTTTTAAACACATGGTCAATCTTTTTCTTAAAAAAAATTAATTAATTAATTTTTGGCTGCATTTGGTCTTCGTTGCTGCACGCAGGCTTTCTCTAGTTGCAGAGAGCAGGGGTTACTCTTCGTTGCGGTGCACGGGCTTCACATTGTGGTGGCTTCTCTTGTTGCGGAGCGCAGGCTCTAGGTGCGTGGGCTTCAGTAGTTGTGGCTTGCGGGCTCTAGAGCACAGGCTCAGTAGTTGTGGCACACAGGCTTAGTTGCTCCACCGCATGTGTGATCTTCCCACACCAGGGCTCGAACCCGTGTCCCCTGCATTGGCAGGCGGATTCTTAACCACTGTGCCACCAGAGAAGCCCCTTTCCGAGAATTTTCCAAAAGTGAGGCCTGTGTGTTAGTAGTTGGTACACTAAAACTGAGACAAATGAGAAATGAACATTCTACAATCCTGTTCAGTCTTCTGGAGGCCTGGGTACAAGGTACACAGCACTCCCCCAACACGTGGCCTCAGGCAAGTTAACTTCTCTGTGCCTCACTCTCCTCATCTGTGAACAAGAGTGATAAAAGTACCTGCTCAGAGGGTTAGGTATTAAATGAGTTAATATATGTAAACCTCTTAGAGTAGTTGTTCCAGACATAATAAAACTCTCAACAGCAGTTAACTATTATCTTCTGTAAGTTAATTTTACTTCAACCAAGAAAAATTCCATTGGCTTATTCAATACTTAAAGTCATGTTTCTTTCTTGATGTTTCTATGAGTAAGGTCATGAATCCATGTCTTATCAATTTAGACAAGACTAAGGAGTTAGTTACCATAATGGTCTCCCCTAATGAATTCCCTCTGTGCTTGGCATTGGGGAAATGGTTTCTAAAAATAATGGCGGTAACTCTTGTCTGCTACTTTTCAGCAGCAAAAACAAGTTGTGGCTCCATTAGAAACCAGCACAAAGCTAGAATGGGTGATTTGGGGAGGATCAGAAAATTTTCTGGAGGAAGTTTCTATTCCAGAGCTCTGCACCTGACCTTCTGAGGAAATGTATGATTAGCAAAACATCCAAAAACTAAACCAAAATAGAGAGGTGAGAGAACTATGGTGTTCACTCTGTTTTGCTGACTTTGGAATGTTGGCAGGATAGAGTAGCTCAGAGTGCTGTGTGAAGTGGAAAATCTATCATCACCGTAAGTACAGGAAGTCTCTTGCCATGAAATTAATTTGGGACTTGTCTAGGCATGTCATAAAATCAGAATCATAAATGAGATGCACAAGTCATCCTGGAGGATGAGTTTATCCATTTTGGGGCAACTCAGCTCCAATTGTACAAAAGGAAATAAAACAGTCGAGGCTTAAAATCCAGGATCCAGGGAATGACTAGAGAACTAATTAACTACTTCAGATTTGAAGGCATTTAATGGCAACCACTTGACAACTTGACAAGGTGGATAATCACAGATAATCAGCAGGAGTAAGAGTGAGTGTAATGGTGGGGTCACAGGGGACCAAGTGCACCACAGAAGCATAAAACCCAGTGATTTAAAAACTAATTTTAGCCAGGTGAGAATCGACTCTGTGCAGTAAATGAGGAATAAGATTCTCCCTTGTATTTAAATTATTCCCAGGTAGAGGAGCCTGGAAGCTCAGGAAAAATATTTTGGCCATTAAATGTACATATTCTGTTTCAGCATGCCCGTACATTTCTATCATACTCACTCAGCTCATTTGAAATTTGGGTGGTTACAAACACATTTGTTCAAGGGAAGTCATTCCCCCAAGGACAATTGAGTCCCGTGAAAGTATATGACAAATGGAAGTGTCTGAAAATACAGTGCAACTTGGGTTCAAAGAATTCACACTTCTCCCTCCTGTGTGTGTGATTGGTTTAATGCAACACAGGACCCCAGAGAAGGGGCCTGACATGGGTAGGGAGATTGTACAAGCCAAGCAGAGAAGATGGAAGGGTGGGGCCCAGCCCAGGGAAGAACTGAGAACTAAGCAAGAAAAGGTGCATTCGACAGTCAGCAATATGGAAACTTCGTCCAGTGAAGACCTAGGGCTCAGGTCTTGTACCAGGACTTAATTAATTTTAAGAGTAACAAGATTACTTATCAATTATATCTGTAATGTTAATTCAGTGTATGCATGTGTGTATGTAAGTGTGATGAGTAGTGGGGCCCAGGAGACTTTACGGAGGGTATCAGGACTCTCTCTGTCTGTTATACTACAGAGGCCCCCAGTACCTAACCACAATTATCTGGAACATAGTCAGTGCTGGAAAAGTACCTGTGAATGAAGGGAGGAATGGAAGGATGGATGCGACAGATGGAAGAGGCAGTGAGAGTCCTAAAATAATGAATGCCAGTCTAAGTTCCTGAGTGGTGGGAGCTATGTCCTCATCCTAGGAAGGTCAGTGACATATCTGGAAGGGCTCTTGGAGAAAAGCAGGGGTTTCCATTGCTGCCACCCAGGCTTGTCTGTACAGAGAGTGTGGGTGCCAGAAGAGAAACAGTTTTACATATATCCAAACCTTATCATTTGCAAATTTAACTGAGTATAGAAGAGACATATTTTAAGAGATATAAAAGGAGATTCTCTACCAGAGTATTTATCTCTTAGCACCCATGCTTCTAATATGCAAACTGAAGGTAGTTGGCAATGAGCCTGTGACATTGGGCTCTGGTGATACTAACTGGCACGATTCATGCTAGTGCTTGAAATTTTATAAATTTGCCTTTATTTTCTCATTTGTCATTTTAGTTCTTCATTTCATTCACCTTTGTGCTCATAGCAATTCCACATACATAATCAAGATAACTCTTTAACTCAAATGCTTGTGTTATGGCCAGAAATGAGCAAAGTATGATACTTTTGAAAATTCAGTAAAGAGTTTCAACTGACAGGTTCCACCCCACCCCAAGCAAATGACGGTCAATTCAGGTAAATGTCCTGCCCTCCACAAACAACACAGACATATACACCACATATATCCTCACACCCTTGTAATTACTACCTGGAGCTTTACAATATAGTGGATGATTCTTTGAGAAAAACATTTACTCAGGCAGTGAATTTACCAGAAATCAAACTCAAGTTCTGTTTTGGCAGGTGGGGAGGCGGGGTAGGAAATGCTAGTTGGCAGCTCAATTCATAACTAAAAGTGTAAATCTCTGGTTACCTCTATAATTTTTTTTTTAATTAAAGAAGTATTTTAATGATATTCAATCAGAGGTCTAATTTCTTCTTTTAGTTGGTTTCTCTAACAAAGGGCTTGTTGTCAAGATTGTGAGGCGCACTAAGCCTCTTGTTCTTAGCAGCTTGATATGGAACATAGATTAGGCCCTAGTAGGGGGTGGGGAGTTTCAGAGGAATTATGAAATAAACCACAAGGAGCAAAGAGAAAGTTTGTAGCTTGCTAAGATTGTAGTGGTTTTAGCTGGGCAGAAGCATTCAATATTTGATATATAATTTTAAAAGTACTTGCAAGTGACTAAAAAAACCCTTTTCTTTAAAGGATTTCATGTTTTTCAAAAGCAATTATGAGTCGAGTATAAAAGAAATAAAAGTAGTCAAGGATCTACCTGGAAGCATCAAGGAAGAGAAAAAAAAAATGAAAAGAAAGAGTCCACCTTCAAACATTACTCAAGAGAAATTGTACTAAATGTGGCTGTGACTGCTGAGGAGAAGGCCTTATCGGGCATGGCCATGGTGCCCAGCACACTGGGCATGAAATACATGGTAAATAGTGATATCAGTGTCATTGGAAAGAAGGAAAAGATAGCAGAACCAAGGGCACAGGCGACCTGCAAAAACCTGGCCCTGGGTCACCTGGGCCTCTAGGCCAATAGTGGACTCCAGACTCTTTTTGGATGATGTAGCCACTAGGGCTCAGTTTTAGAACATGAACCTCCAATATAGAATTTTTAAAAATGAATTATATACTCACAGTATTATACTGCTATATATGTTTATAAAATATAATAAAGTGGAAATTTTTAGGGAGTGAAAAAATAGCTATTAAGAGAAACATTCTCATGGGTTTTTTTCTGCCATGGAGTGGTCCTTCATGTGCACCCCAAGGTGTGTGCATTGCGTGTGGAGGCAGCTGGTTTTGGCGCTGTCCACTAACAAGACCAGCTTAGACAGTCTCCTGCCAGCCAATCAAACTTCACTCTGTTCTATGATTCCTCACCTCACTGGGCCACTGTTGCATTCACTGTCTCACCCAGTGGGGATTAGCTGAGTGGTTAGAAGTAGAAAGGATAACTCTATCATATGTGTTAGAAAAATAGTGCAAATAGGCCCTGTTGTGAATTGTGAGAAGTCTAGCAACAGTTTTGACTGACCAGTTTTGACCTTGGATTGGGTGGTTTTTTGAATTGGTTATAACTCTTTTCGCTCAGTCAAAGATGACCAAGGAAAAAAAACAAGAAAAAGAAAGAAACAAAAAGGCATCCCATCATATCAAAGATAACTCAAGGGATATTTACTATACTATTCCTTCTGTCCCTTAAAATATGGAAATTTATTGGGCTTCCCTGGTGGCACAGTGGTGAGAATCTGCCAATGAAGGGGACACGGGTTCGAGCCCTGGTCTGAGAGGATCCCACGTGCCGTGGAGCAAATAGGCCGTGAGCCACAATTACTGAGCATGTGCGTCGGAGCCGGTGTCCGAACAGGAGAGCCGCGTTAGTGAGAGGCCCGTGCACCGCGATGAGAGTGGCCTCCCACTTGCAAAACTGGAGACAGCCCTCGCACAGAAAACTGAAGACCCAACACAGCCATAAATAAATAAATTAATTAAAAAAAAGTTCACTGCCTGCAGCCTTTAAAATATGGAAATTTATTAATTCAAGGTGTGTATTCTAACAAGGCACTATGCTCTAGAGGAAGAGAAAGAGAAGGACAGAGAGGAGAAGAAGAGAGGAGGAGGAGGAGGAAGAAGAAGAAGAAAGAGGAGGAGGAGGAGGAGGAGGAGAAGAAGAAGGAGAAGGAGAAGGAGGAGAAGGAGGAGAAGAGGGAGAAGAAGAAGAAGCAGAAGAATAAAGAAGAAGAGGAAGAAGGGGAAGAAGAAGAAGAAGGGAAGGAGGAGGAGGAGGAAGGTGGAGAGGGAGGGGAGAGGGAGGGGAGGGGGAGGAGGAGGGGGAGGAAGGGAAAAGAGAGACAGAGACACTCAGATATATGGAGAAAAATTTGTGTGGAATAACTTTGAAAATGTTGTGGCTGTAAAACAAGAAAATTTTTGTGAAGTGGTTAAAAAAAATGCACATAAGTAATATGAAGCAAAGAAATATAACGGAAATGCTATGGAGTTGCAACATCAGGAGCAATATTTTTAGGTTATGACTACTTCTCTTTTATCCCCAAATCCTCATTTAGCCATCCAAAACTTTCAAGATATCTTTTTTTTTTTTTTCAAGATATCTTTTCTTGCATAAAATAAACTTACTTTCTGTTTAGGATTAACCTGGATAAGTACAAAATGAACAAACTACAGAATTATAAAATGTAACCATCTCTGTTTCCTATGGCCTATCCATATATATTTTAAGATTATAAGAGTGCTGGTTTCCCATTTGTATACTCTTAAGACAGTTTCCAGAAAACCAAATTTATCTGGATCTAAACCTTCCATGGGCTATTATGGCATGAGTGATGCTCTAGAAGCATAAAGTAATTTACTTTACTCCTGTTCTTAAAATGATGGCTAAAGGCTAAGGTTCTCACTGGGGGAAAAGATATACTCCATGGAGACACTGAGGGCACCCTAACCAACAACCTAAAACAACAACAACAAAAGTCATTAAAGTATATATTCAAATGTAAAATTTGGGGTGGGAAAGTATGTTTTGCCTCTAGTTTATGACACCAGTGAATCCTGACTCGTGCCCTTGATAAGGGGGAAAAAACTGCTTGTCATGCCTATAATTCCCCTTGCATGGAAAAGTTAAATTGTTCTGGTTACTAAAAGGAAGTCAAAAATTCCCCATTCAAGGTGGTGATTTATAAGCAAATGAGAAGTTTAATCATGTGATAAAGTTACTACTAACATAACCAACTCTCATGATTTGGTAGAAAAGCCATTATTGAAGATATGCTGAAGCAAAGTGAATAAACAATCATTGTAAGGTGCAGACGTGAGATTTTATGCTTTTCTATCCAATCCAACCAACAAAAATGAGTGAGAGCATATTATGGGCAAAGCACTCTCCTAGGGCTCATGTGTTGCTGGATACATACATAACTTTCACAAAAGCATTACCATACAGATACTCTTAAGGCAGAGTTTCATGATCATGGTACTATTAACATTTTGGACTGAGTAATTCTTTGTTACGGGGGCTGTTCTGTGCATTATAGGGTGTTTAGCAGCATTCCTGGATGCCAGTAGCACACTACCCCCCAACAGTTGTGACAAGCAAAATGTCTCCAGACACTGTCAGTTTTGCCCCCAGGTGAGAACCAATGCTCTAAGAAGAGGTGGACTTTTATTAAATTGAATACTTCATGGTGCCACGTGTGGTAGCTGCCATGGAACATAAAATATTTTAAATGTATAATTTGCATTTTTAGTGTAATTGTCTCACTTAATATTTTCATTCCAGTTCTAGTTGATTGAAACAATGTTTGAATTCACCAACTACTCTTAAAAACTAAATAGATTTAATTACTACGGAAACGTTGAAATGTTACTAGTTTCCATGAAAGAAAAAGACACATTTAGGAACTAACTTTTTAAACATCTGAAAAGCAGTTTACTAAGGGAAGTTGAACTCATCTGTTTATTATGTATACTCGGTGCCAGCTCCTGCCACTTTAGTGATTGGTAGGAAACCCGAAAAGTGACAAGTATGTCTATATAACTTTGTTTTACAGAATAGTAATGCATGCATAATCCGAATGCACTGTTACTATATCACCTTGAGGCCACACAGCAGATGGCTAAGTACTCAAACTCTAGAGTGGGACAACCTGGGGCAAACTGACCTACATCTATGCCTCAGGGCTGTGTAAAACCTTCAGAGTCATGCTTGCAGCATAATCAGATTTCCAAAAATGTTATTTTTTTATAAGAGTAGGAACTCCAAACATATTCCTTAAGTAAACGTGAGTTTTTTCATCCAAGTTAGAGAAACAGAAAAGCCAGTTCATGATTTTACAATGGGAAGTACTATAATAATAATTATACCATTTATTCAATAAAGAAAATGTTCCAGAACCATATCTGCTATCTTCCAGATGTTAGTTCTCATCATAATGCTTCAGACCTAGAATTTCCCCCTAATTAACAAATAAAGTAAGTAAAGTTCAGAAGGATCGTGTAGCTCACTCAAGGTGATGGTAACACAGCACGTGAGTGTTAGAGCCAGAATCTGGACTCAGGTCCATCTTCTCAGAAAGTTCATTCCCACTGCACAGTTCTATGCCTCTCTGCTACACTAACAAAAATCCTAACGGAGCAGCTAACAACATCAGGCATCATGCTAGCTTACGTGACTAAATCACACGAATTTGCCCATCTAACACTCCCAACAACCCTAGGTACTCTTATTACATTTGGATGTAGAAACTGAGGCTTGCGGAGGTGAAATAAATCATCCAAGGCTGAGTAGAGGGTAATTCGTAGAAGCTGAATCCAAGCTCAGGAACCCTGGGCTCTTGGCTACTATGTGATACTGCCTCCCATCCTACGGTAGAAGAATGTCAAGAGACTCAGAGGCTAAGAAGGAAGCCAGAACCAGGATTAAAATGGCTTGATGGGTCAGGAAAAGGAGTTTGAATCTTTTGTGAAAGTCATTGTCAGGTGGTCAAAGGCAAGGGAGTGAGGGAACAGCAAGTGCATTCTGGGAACCTCTACCAATTTCCTCATCCATAAAATAAATAATCAGACTAGATAATCTCTAAACTCCTTTTAGTTCTGAAGCACACTATATTATTGCAGTTTGTATCATTTCCTTCCTTCCAACCTCCTGGTGGCTTCCCTGCACAATTAGTATAAAATCCTTCCCGGGGAGCAGGGTCTGAAAGGCTCTGCGGGTAGCCGCCCCTGCCTGCCTCTGACTTCACCTCCTTGTCTTCTTTTCTTCAATCACAATGCTCCCATCACAAGTTTTTCTGTTCTAGAAATGTCCTTGATCAGGGCCCTTACATTTACTTTTTCCTCTGCTTGAAATGTCCTTCCCCAGATCTTTCCTTAATGGTTCCAGAAATGCCACTGCCTTCAATAGGTCTACCATAACCACTGCACCTACAATAACATCCACCCCGTTATTCATTACCTCACTGGAAATTCACTTTTCTTGTTGCTTATTCATTTATTGTATTCTACCCCCATCCATCCCCATGTAAGCTCCACGAAGGCAGGGACTCTGTGGATCTGGTGCATGGCTGCAGCTCGTGTGCTGCAGCCTGGCACGTAACAGTACTTGACAGATTTATTGAATGAATGAATGAATAGATGACCACAGTTTTTACAGCCCACATAATACCTAAAAAAATAGTAAACACATAACAGGAGTTCAAAAAACATATATTAGTAGTAATGATAACTAGGATTTATCAAGTTCTAAATATTGGCACTATGCTAAATCTTTTATACAAATTATGTACATTAGTCCTTGCCTACTCTAGCAGGTGGGTAATTTTATTATCCTAGTTTTTCAAATGAGGAAATTGAATCTTTGCAAGACCAAGCAATTTGCCCAAGGTCAGAGTGCTAGTAAATTAGCCCAGATTCAAAACCAAGTCTAATTACAGCACAATGTTATTTGTTAACTGACTGGCTTCTGTACAGAGCAACTGCTATTGCCTCCATTTGGATTAGTGACTTCATAATTTCAAAGAGCATTACTTGGGTAGTTACTAGTTGTGTCCTGGGGCTCATGCCAGATAAAAGTGATACATACCTAGGATTCGGAGGTGAATAATGTGATACAGTTCCCAACCTCAGGTGGCTCAGTTTAATAAGAAAAACAAATATGCAAGTGTGCTAGAATGGACTTCTCCATAACCCAAACACTCCTCCCTCCCCCCACAAAAAGCTGCATGCTGCGGAAAGCTCATTCTTCTTGTTTCCCTGAACCTTGCCCAGGTATTTAATTTTGCATTCATTACATTATATTCTAATGGTTTAGCACTGTCTCGGGTGAACTGAATAGCCACCATTTACTGAGTGCCTTGATGTAGCAGGTGATTTATATATAGTCTCTAATTGAATCCTTACAATAACCCTGAGGTGGGTGTCATTATTCCTACTTCACAAATGAGCAGCCAGCAGCTTCTTGGGGTGGTGGATTACAACTTGATGATCGTAATAGTGTCTGATTAGAATGTGGTATCGAAAATACTTGGATGGATGAATATGTGTGCAAAGACCTACAGGAGCCCCAAGAAGGGATTGGCTCTTAGCCTCCATAGATATTTACTTGAAAACTATGATTGTAACAAACATGAGACTAGTTAACTTTTTATTAACTTATTAGTTTTGTAGTTAAATGTTTAATAAACTATGTATATTTCACTTTGTAAATATATTAACAATATCTTACTTTGAGGGGGGAAAAGCAAATACTTTTCCATTTTATTTTATATTTTTAGCAAGATTAATATGTTAGAAGCCTTTTTATTATGATAATTAGAGCATGGACTTCAAGATTTTTATATTATATTTCCCTGATGTATAGCCTGCCATTTCTTCCTCCTGGGGCAGGAAAAAAGTGCCTTTCTTCAGGTACTGTACAGTTTCTTTATTTAGAATTATTCTTAAATGAACAAGTCTTTCCCTCTAGTAGAAACATGGGACAAGATAATTAATATTTTTATATTAAACATCTAATCTTAGAGTAGTCTTTTGAACATAACTGAATCATGACTGCCTGCTAAGAATGCCCTCAGTAAAATAAAGTTACATTCTGAATGTATCTACATGAAGGCACAAAGCCATCTCCATCACTGAAAAAAAATGGACAGAAAAAAGTATTAAGACAATCACTGTAATAAAAAAAGTTAATAAAAAAATGTAGATCTCTGCTGAATATCCAAAGGTGAGATATATTTTCTGCCCTGCAGTGAGCGTGTGACATTCTCCCCAAGCGCAGCTCTGTGGGGAGGGCGTGCTCCACTGAAAATGAGTTCATTTTCCAGAAGTGAGAGAGAAGGGGGAAACTCACTTGAATAATAAGAATCTATTTTCTGAACTGCAGTTTGGTGGTGTTTGAAGTTTTAGAGATATTTATTAATCAAAATATACTCTTATTACTTCCATGTTAGTAAAGCCACAATCCAGCTCCACAGAAAGTAAGAAAGACACAATGATTCCAGCAGATCTGAAAGCCTAGCTACCTTCACAGAATCTTTAGAACCCACTTTACATTCATAGACTTAGTATTCAACTCTTAGCACTTACCAACTTTACATCCCCAGGGCCTAGTGAAGAGTCTCATAGAAACTGCAAGGCCCTCTCCTTTTGAATTAAGTAAATATTTCAAAATTATGCAAAGAATCAAAATTATTTTACTGGGCTCCACAAGACACTATGCAGCTACAGAGGCATAAATAAAAGGTTCTTTGTAACTACGAACTACATTTTCTGATGTTACTAGAAATCAAAAATAGCTCACTGCCTAAGAATTCACGGTGACATCAACCAGAAGACCCCAGCACAAAAAGATATACACTTTTCTGGAGTCTTAGGACAAAAGTAAGTAAATCTAAATGTGAATCATATTTGTTTGTGTGGAATTGACTGAAATAAATAGTAAATAATGATTTTGAGATCAACATTGCAAAAATTTACACTAATATTATAATTTATCCTTTTATTTATTATAAGAGTAATATGATGTTAAGGCTGATAGAATTGTGTAAAACTGTGTCCTGCTGCCCCAATTTTAACTCCAATACTATGCTCTCAAAGATCGCAGAGATCCACAGGACAGAAAATCCTTCTCCACTTTTTGTGGCAAAGTCCCTTGAGGGAAATGAATTCTGTCCCCACCTCAAAACAGTCCTGACTTACCCATTAGGTACAGGAAAAACAGTGACTCGGGCAACACTTTTAGATATCCATGAAAATATTTTCTTTTAAAATCAGAAGAAAAAATTGAACATTTAGATCAAAGAAAATGTTTAAATATATAATATTAAGGTATTAATCTTTATATCAATACAGCCATAAGTACCTGTATGTGTGTGTGAGCTTGTGCGTGTGTATGTTTATGAAGAAGGGACCCATAAAGGCAAAATGCCTAGGGCCCAGGAAAGCTATAATGTTGCCTTGTCCCAAAAATATCCTGTCTTAAATTTCTTTGAATTGGTTTTTAGGTATGCCAGATGCCAAGTTTCCTTTGTTAGCCAAGGAAATTCTCATCTTTTTGCAAGAAATTCTTTCTTTTACCCAATTCCTGTTAGAAAAGTGATTCTTTAGAAGTTTTGATTTCTTTAAATCAATATGTACTCAACTAGGAATTCTCTCCCGCAAAATTAATTTTTTAAAGAGAAAAAAGAAGGTAGGAGGAGATGAGCACTTTATATGAGACCTTGACAGCTCTCAAGGAAATGCATTCTCCCTTGCTCGCCTCAGTTTGGACTTAACGCAAAAGAGACGCTCTCCTCTTTCTTGATTTATTCCACGGCCTTCCAGCAGGGGGAGCGTGGTTCTCAGCCCTAAGCGGCTCGCTCCCCAGCGCCTCAAGGGACCGTATCCCTATTTGCCCCAAGGTCATAGCTCCTAACCGAGCTTGCCAGCCCAGGGCCGGGGATACCGGTCAGCAACCCTCCGGGCTGGAGACCTCGGCGCGGGTAGGGCCGATGGGGCGGGGCGGGAGGGCTCCGAGGCCAAGGATGCGATCACAAAGGGGACAGGGGATGAGAGGCACCGGGCCCGGGTCCCGAGCTGTCAGCGCTGCCGCCAGCCTCAGCGCCCCGGAGGGGGATGGGGTGCACGTAGACGCTCCGCAGCCCAGTCCAACCCAGGAGCCCAGGAGCAGCTGCCCCCGCCGCCTCCACGCGCGCGCGCGGAGGGCTCGGAGCCTCGTGGCTGCCCAGGGACCCGGGGCCCGCGCCGCGGGCCGAGGGAGCCGGGCGTTGGGAGAGGAGCTCCTGAGCCTGGCCGAGCGCCCGCCGGGAGGGCGTTCTCCCCGCCCCCGGAGCCTCGCCAGCCCGGCCCGCCCCGAGCGCGGGGAGATCACCTCCGCCTGTCACCTCCTCCCCGCGTCGCCCAGGTCCACCCGGGGCCCCCCTCCCCCGGGCCGCCCCCAAGCACGAAGTTGGCGGGAGCCTTATAAAAGCCGGCGACGGCGCGTCCCGCGGACACACGTTGCAGGCGCCCGAGCAGCCGCCGCTTAGATCCGCGCCAACTCCTCTGCCCGGACCTACGGCGCGACCATGTCCCATCACTGGGGATACGGCAAGCACAACGGTGAGTGCGGGCGGCGGGCGGGGCGGCGCGGCGCCCGGGGCCCCGGTACCCGCAGCGCCCGCACCAACTGTTAACCGCTGCCGTCCGGAGCACCCGAGGCTCAGGTGCGCCTCCGGCTCCCGCCCCGCCCGCTGCTCCCAGGCGCGGGATGCCCCCAGCGCAGAGCCCGAGACCACTGTCGAGGAATCCCTGCGTCCCGCTGCGGCGCGCAGGACCCGGGGAAAGGGGTGCGCAGCCGCAGCCGCGGGACCCACGGACAGCCCCTCCAGGGTCACGAGCCGGAGACCATCCTATCCCGACCCAGGAATAAACTAGGAAGGGTTGTAAGGAAACAGTTGTTGATCGCAGAGAAATTAGGGAACCCCCTTCACCCCCCTCCCCCAACTTCATCCTCAGCACCACCTGTGGCTAAGACTCTCAGCACGAACTGTTCCGGGGCATTTTCTTGGGCTGGTCTGAATCCTTTGCGCTGATTTCTGAGTTTTCCCTTCATCTCTCGACTTCTTATGTTAGGAGGTCACCAGGAACCCAGCTTTATCAGGGCCACAGATCTGGGTTCTACCGGGCCAGCAAACGCAAGGGAAAGATGTGTCTGGCGCATCTTTGAACATCTCTAGGGGTTTGGGGATCCCCAGGTTATGGGGATCCTGACCATTAAAGGAGGGGTGCCCGGGCCTGAGCAGTTGACTCTGTCCTTACATCTAGTCCGAGGACTAGAGGAAGGAATTCCGATCTGCTAGAGTGTCTTAAGTGAGCTTGCGTATCCCAAATCCTAATCACAAACCCAGTGTCAGTTGCTCAATTTCAGTAAAAGGAGCATAAAAATGGCTAATATTTATATGGCGCTCACTACTTGTTCTAAAAGCTTTACATGTATTGATTCTAATTCTCACACCAACCTCTATAAGCTAGATGTTATTATTACCCGCTAATACAAATGAGAAAACTAAGGCACAGATCAAATGTTTTCCCAAAGGTTATTCAGCTGTTCGGTGGTGCCGCCAGAATTGGAGCTGAGCAGTTTGGCTCCAGAGTCATTGCCCTTTTCTAGGGGTCTGCATGTGCCCTTCCCCACATTGGGGGGTTCACACATCTGTTCTCAAACCCAGGACCCGAGCAATGGCATAAGGACTTCCCCATCGCCAAGGGAGAGCGCCAGTCCCCTGTTGACATCCACACCCAGGCAGCCGTTCATGACCCTACCCTGAAGCCTCTGTCTCTTCGCTATGAGCAAGCGACTTCCCGGAGAATTATCAACAACGGTCACTCTTTCAACGTGGAGTTTGATGACTCCCAGGACAAAGCAGGTCAGTGTTTAAAAAATAACTTGTGCATTTCAGCCAGTAGCTGTTTTCCCAGCTTAACAAGAGCAGCAGCAGGACCCCTGTAATACTACACTCTGATAATCTTCATTAGGTTGCGGTCTCTGAGGAGTAGGCTGATTACTTTGAAGTGGCAGCGGCTGTCTCTCCCTGTAAAATTCCTGGTTTCTATGTAGGGCATTGAATAACTGTGACATGCCTGCAAAAAGTCACAAAACGCAAGGTCCCCTGGCAACAGAGATCAGCAAAGATGAGATTTGCAAAAATTGAACTTTTAAGACCCTTTCTAAAATATCTGTTTTCCAGAATTGATGCCTATCCAGTAAAAAGCACATCCTAGGGTGATCTTCAAGGTAGCAGTGAGAAGAGTGATGAAAACCTAATACTTTAAAATCCTGAAATTCTTGGAAACATTGTATTTACAAATAGTTTCTCAGCATTGGGCTAGTGTGATAAAGGTGGCCGTGTATCTTGGTATCCACCCAGAAATTCATTCCACAAAGGAAAATGTTTTGGAGTTGGTTGGACATACCTGGTCCATTACTGACAAAACCAATTACCATAATTTATTTGTAGTAAAGCTCTTTACAGAATGCCCTTTGAATTGTTATTTTTTTCTTGCTTAGAAATAGGAGAACAATACCCTTGATTTTGTTGCCAGTGTCCTATTTTTCTGAGTGCTTTCCTCTGAAGGGCACTGAGTGAATGGAGCTACAAACACATTATGTGTGGTGGTGTGGGATTCTGGGGGGGGGGGGGCGGGGAGCACTGGGGCAAAATGAGGGAAGATAGAGACAACATTCAATAATGCTGTCAGAATGTTGGTGTAATGACCTATAGTACTCACATGGTATATAAATGTAATTATAGTCATTATAATAGAGTTGACTATTCTCTTTCAGTAGCTATCCAATGTATTCAGTACAGTTTTGAAAAAATTCTTCCTTCCTCCCCTCTTGGGAGTGATGGTAACTTACCCTAAGTTTTTGTTTTCTTAACTGTAAAATTGGAGTAGCAGTAGTATCTATTACAGAGGAAGGATTGAATGGGACAGACATATAAAGCCTAGTGCCTGGTAGCTAACAATTCCTCAGTAAATGACCACTGCTCTTGTCGGGTCTGCACACAATTTGACTGCCTTTATTAGGCAATTGCTGTAGCTATTGCACCTCTGATAAGTTTTTTGAATTAAGTTTTTAATTAGCTTTAAAATTACTTCCCATCACTTGATGGTATTTTAAAATCTCACTTTTATATTGTCCCAAACATGCCATTTATTATATTAAACTATGTACTGATTTTATATATGACATTATTACATAGTAATATGTTTTACCATGAATATGTCAAGTTCTGATGGATTTCTACATAAGCAGGAACTAATGAGAGCTAGCCACCTTTGTCTAACTACTTCTGGTGAATAACACATACATTACTAAAGCAACTGGCCATGTTTAGATTGTGAAACAGATGAAAATCAAGTGGTTCAGATAGAGGCTCAAACCCATGTCTTTAGAGACAGAGGTATTATTCACCTAGTTTTTATGCAAAAAAAAAAAAAAAAAATTCTTACGAACACCACTTATATGTAAGACAAGCTAGGCATCTTGAGGGCAGGATGGAGTCCTGGTCCTTCTCCTGCATCCCCGGAGGCCATGATGGGGATACCTCAAGTAGAAAGACATAGAAATAATAGATGCTGACAGTCACTTTGATAAGTGCAACAAGGAAGTATTCCAAGGAAATATGGAAAGCAGGTTTGGAGTTGGCCTGAGCAAGTCAGAAAAGACTTTTCAGGGTGAATAAAGTTTGTGGTTGAAGGATGAGGCTTGAAGGATTTCAGTGTCTTGGAGGAGACTCCAGGCAAAAAGAAGTAGGAAACGTGGGGGACCTGAGAGAGCCAGGCAAGAGGTACAGTAAAAACAAGAGGAGTGAATGTTAGAAAGACTTGTTCTCCTTTACATATGAAAGACTCCTTTGTAATTTTGCCCACACCTCTTCAACATTTGCAGTTGTTTTGATTAAACAAGGAAGCATTTTTTTTTCTAGAATACAGAATATATTAAACGTTGATGTTAAGGGAAAACACATCTACAGGATAGAAAAAAGAAAACAAAGTGAAACAAAACCAATCATCCCATGCAGAGAAACACCCTTTAGACATTTTTTTTAAGATCCTAGACTCTCAAGTTAGAACAAATGGTAGAGATACTCTAGTCAAACCCACTTAAAATAAACATGAAGAAACAGAACGCTCAAGAGTTTAAGTTCCTTGCTAATCATCTCCTTCCTAGTTTGTTGGAATGAGACTAAATGGCAACCACTTAAAAATAGAAATTGAATAAGAATATTTGAAGGACCATCATAGTTAATATTTAGTGTGTTCGTACTTGTACCATGTTTTTAAAAACTGATATACTTTTCTGTTCACTTAAGTCGAAAAATATTTTTTCATTTTGGTCACTCAGTTTTTTAAAATGGACAGTTTATCATCTCTTTTTGTTAGGAATTATTTTCATGGTGTTAACATTTTTAGATATCCTTGATTTTCTGTATTTAAATGCTTCAGTTCATTTACTTCCCCTCTCCACCCCCAGTGAGATTTCAGTCTTTTAGAACTTCTCATAGACTCAGATTTTCAGATGTATCCTAAATGTATACCCAACTTAAATACTTGGGTATAAGGAACTGAACTGGTAGAATTTATTGCTATGTTTAAGCTTGAGAGAAATCTTTTTAAATGTGGAGTTAATAGGCTTTAACTACAAGCTTGGGTTAAAGCTCTCATCAATCTTCTAAATTCCTTTAAAAATAAACCACCTTAAATTAATGAAAAATTGTTAATCCTGTTAGGTTTTTTTTTTAATTATTAAAAAATAAATCTTCCTGCTTGAGATCTTTTATTACATGCTTCATCTGGGATAAAAGAATAGTAGTCAAATTATTAACTCCTGCTAACTTATTAACTTTTATTAATGAATTTAAAACTCTCCTGCTTTATAGCAAAGTTAGAGGCAAATATTGAAAAACCAATGCTTGAATTATTGGGCCAACCCATATACAACTCTCATATCATTTCTGCTTTTAGAAATTGGAATATTTTTATCTGTTTTTATTATTTCAAGAAAGAGAAGGAAGGAAGCTGAGTTTACCTGTGTTCATTTCAAGCATATCATTGTTTGTATGATACAATGGATCGTCATACAAAAGTCCTGCTTGATTTTCAGGGACTTGCTTTTGAAGCTTTAACATTTTCCTTTTACAAACAATTATAAGTTAAAAGGAAACAAAACAACAAAAAATGGAAGGGCTTGTCCTGCATACTGCTAATGGTGTGAGCAGAACCCTAAGCTTCTATAAAACTGACAAAAGCATTCTAGACGCTGTATTTAATTATGTTCATGTCAAAGAGTTACTTTTTTTTTACTCTCGTACAATTGCCATAAACCTGAAACTGAAAATTTCTGTTCTCTTGAATCTTAATTGTGCTTACAGTAGTGAAAGTGACAGGTAAATATTTCACTACATAAAAAGAAATGGAATGTGCGTGTCTATTTCTCAGATTTGTCTACACTGACATTTTTTTTAACCTTAATAGGTAGCCCTAGGATTATTGACCACTGCCGAAAAACCAAAACCGATTTAATAAATTTCAAATTATTCATAGAGAAAATTATTCACCTGCTAGAAGTGTGTTTTTAGTAGACTTATTCATTTACTTCATTAATAGGAAATCCCTTAAATTTTAGTTTTAAACTAAGGATTATTGGGAATAGTTTATTAATATTTTGGATTTAAGAGAGATTATTGACATTCACCAAGGTCTTTAGTTTGTTATTTGGATGCATCTTATATTAAGTAATAATAAAGTGATCAAGAAGGAAAACAATTTTTAATGTTAAATTTTGTCTTTAATTTGCATAATTATCTAATTTATTTCAATATTACTGGAATGAATCTCTTTTCACAAGTAATGTATAATTTACGTAAGTAATATGTATAGGAAGACAGATTATAATATTACATTTAGTGCTTATTTTGTGTTTTATATATAGTATGTATAACTGATGGAAGATCAAAAAGTTAAAATCTTCTGGGGCTCTTGGTTTTGAGATTTGGATTTAAATTAAGTTTGGAGGGGTCTTGAAAAAGACATTGAGTCTTTGAGTAGAAAACCCCATTTATGTATCTCTATCATCACTTGTGGAAAACATTTCTGTGTACAAGTGGTGACTGACTCTTCAGAGCCCCACTAACAGATTTTACAGAGGAAAAAAAAAAAAACAATTTTTAAAAGAATATCAGCAATTTCTGATATTCTTTAAAATTATTTTTGCATTAGAAAAACAGGTTTTATTTTAAACTGGGGTAGTTTAGAAAATGGCTTGGAGCAATCAAATTAAGTAAAAAAATAAGTAGATCCAGAATATTGTGTAAGCTGCATCTTTAACCTTGTCTTTCCTATTTCTCAAATAAAAAGATGTATGCTACCTTTATTAGAGTTGATGGCAATTTATTATTATAACAATGTTTTGAGGGATTTCATTGACTAAACTCCATGCTAAGAATTTGCTGAGGAATGACCAATTAGTTGAAGAAGACCAGAAATGCTTTTTGTAGCAATTAAACTTTAAGAATTTATACCTTTCCTAATTACAGTGGGCTTCTATCTACATAGCAACATGGTTTTATTTTAACAGGAGTTCAAACAGGTATCTGGGAATAATAGATTAGCCCTGAAAGTGTTTAATCTTTGAACCTAGAGTGTTTCTTTTTTTTTTTTTTTAGTATTAGAAAGCCTTATTTAATAAAAGCTCATATACTCTTGCCTAATTCTAAATCTTTTCTGAAATAAGATCAGTTATCGTAGATGCTTACTACGGTTTTATTTAACTAATTTTGCCACTTGGTAGAATTAATGATATTACAAATGGTTTTTATGATCAGCCAGTTAGTTAGTAGTTTTAAAAAGTTATTATAAAGGAATTAATTTTGGTATCAATTTACCTTATAAACATGTATTTTGTTTTAAGGGTATATATAATTATGAAAAATGGGAATTCCTTCATTTTGGAAAAAGTCTATTTTGGGGATATAAGGATAATTCTTTCCTTATCAGATTTAGAAAAACACTTTTACAATAAAGTTGTTCTTAAGTTTCAAGAGATGTGATATTATCAGAATACATCCAAATCATGTTTCTTAAGAGATCTGTAATGTAATACCATTTATAATTTGTTCTCTCTTTCTTTATTTTTTATTCTTTTCTTCTCCTGGCCTATTGTAAGGCAGACCTGGCAGCCAGAGTTTGTATCAGGAGCCATAGAAAGGCCTGACTGCCTAAATATCTTCCAGCCAGCATTATCTTTCTTTGAATAGATGAATGGGTATTGCTACCATCTAAGCATATTTAGGTGAAGTTGAAGCGAACAAACTTTTTTGTACAGACTTTGTCCCTTGGTTTACAAAGCCAAATTAGTTTGGGCTCATTACTCTGTGGAATTATAAACCAAAGCTAATAAAATACACTTATAGCAAAAGGTGTTCTAATCCCAGTTCTAGAGATATAAAATTGAAGTAGTAGAACTAAACTAATTTTTAAAACTTTTAAGTATATCAGTTAAGTCCCATTAATACATATAAATTAGGTAAAAGGCTTTTTGGAGGGAATGGGAGAAAGAGTGATTTCTTACTACTTTAATCCTCTCTTAAGACACAGCTCATTAATTATCTACAGATAGACTATAGTCTAAGAATGTGATTTCTAATATGGATTTAAGTATAACAAAGTTACATTAATACCAGAACAGTAGAATCATGGGATGGGATGATTATTAAAGTTAGAATTTCAAGAAAGCATTATGCACTGCATCTCACAGATGATCAGTCAATTCTTAGCGAAGTAGTAAATAATTGGAGGTATCCATTCTACAGATGAGCAAATTAAAATCAGAAAGTCAAATAGAACATTTTAAGGGTATAAAGCTAATTAGTAGCAGCGACAGTCTGCTGTGTGAGGAAAATTGTAAGCCTGTGTAAGGAAAAAGCCTGTGTAAGGAAAATTGATTTTATGTTGTTAAGCTCAAGGGAATGCTTATTGTTTCACAAATTCTGGTAAGAACTGGTATCAGAGGTTAGCAAAGCTGGCTGAAGGTCAGTCACTGGGCCATGGCAGAGGAGAGATTCCTCAGCTTGCAGGTGTGCAGCAGACCAGCACTGGCAAGCAGCTGTGGGCACTTCCTCACTGATTCACAGAGGAATTCATAGTTCCCCTGAAAATTTCCTCTCTCTGAACCTCAACCTGAACCTATGAGGAGGTCCAAAAAAAAATCTGGAAGAGAAGTGCCACTGTGCTCAGAAAACAGATGGGAAAAGCATCCATCCTTCAGTCAACACAAGTGAGGGAAAAAAAAAATAAACAGTTGAAATGATCCTCTTTAGCTCTGTAGACTAAACCTGAGTCTAGATTTAATTTTCACAGAGTGAAAATGTTGGTTCAGGCATAAATTTAGTACTATAAAATGGGATTAAAGATTGTAATATTCAGTAGTGTGTGTTTCACGTGCATATGTATGAGTGTGTGTGTATGTAAATGTGTGTGTGTGTATATATATATATATTTTTTAATTTTAGTGCTGGAAGGAGGACCCCTCACTGGCACCTACAGATTGATTCAGTTTCACTTTCACTGGGGTTCATCTGATGGGCAAGGTTCTGAGCATACTGTGGATAAAAAGAAATACGCTGCAGAGGTAAGATACACTTTTTTTCTTTCAAAAGCTTAATTTTGTAAACTCAAACCACCTCTTTTACAAAGGACCTTCACATTTGCTTTTTATAACTTTTATTTGTGATATTACGATTAATGCTGCAAAACTTTCTCTAAGACCTCCATTTGCACAAAATTAATGAATTCAAATTGGAGGATCCTGTTTTAATGGAAATCTAGAAATAAACTTTCTGTCTTTCCTCAAAAGTATGCAACTCTTTGTCTTAGAGTTGTTGAAGGAATCACTTGACATTATGCCAATTAGAATTAAAATACAAGTTTAGATTTAAAATTATCCACATTTTCACTTTCTTTAGTAACCTCTAACTGTGAAGAAAAGATCTCTAGAATGCTGTGTAGGCTTTTATCATGCAAATCATTTGTTGTTTGTGGTTTTGTCTCCTACTTTAGCTCCACTTGGTTCATTGGAACACCAAGTACGGGGAGTTTGGAAAAGCAGCGCAACAACCTGACGGACTGGCTGTTTTGGGTATTTTTCTGAAGGTTAGTTGATGGCCCAATTCTTTTTATCCCCTGTTTTCAAAAAAGATTAACCGGACAGAACATTCATAACAAATACGACATTCTACAAAGAGCCGAGGAAATGCCTTTGGCTCTGAAGTATTTTCAGGCTTATTTTCCCATGTATCTGCTAGTAGCAGTAGAGATGGAGGACAAAAAGACAATTGCAGAGGTATTTCATAGGTACCATTTGGATGTAAATGTGAAGGGTATATACATGTGAAATGTGAAATGAGAAAGAGGCATATTTTGGATGAACACTAGTATTTTTTTTCCATTTAACCTTAAGCTAGATAGTACTATTTTATGATAGTGCTAAATTAAGGCCAAGTTTTGGAGAAGTGAAGGACAGTGATACCATATTGGAGAATTCAGGCAACAAGAGTAGGTCATACAGGTTGAGCTGCCCTCTGGATAGTTGTAAACCCAGTGGAGAAGGGTCTGGGCTGCAGATTCATGGTTCCTGGAAATCCTGTGTCAAGGTGGAAGCTACAAGTGTATATGAAATCATCCAAGGAAAGCATGAAGAGGGAGGATAAAACTGCTCAGCAAGCAACCCTAAGAAACTGCAAACTGTAAGGAAAGATGCTGATTAAATGACTGAAAAGGAATACAGGAGTCAAGGGAGATTTGGGAGGCTGGAGAGCAGAAGGAAAGCCAAAAGAGGGGAGAATTTTTAAAAGGAGGGAAGGCAATAGCGTAAAATCCTGCATGATGCTTAAAGTAAGCACGTGAACAGTGCTCTTTGCTTTGGCAGTTGGAGATCACTGGTGACATTTGAGAAGGTAATTTTAGGGGAACTACAGGGGCAGAAGCAGAAGGAGGTTGTCAGTGAAAGTAGGGAAATCAAACTAAGACTGATGGGTGGCGTGTAGCAAATGGTGGGTTTTGGTTAGCTATTTGGAGAAATTTTACCATAGAGCTGCCCTAATCAAAAGCTGGTGTAGTGCTAACTGGAATACACTATCTTGTCGCTTGTCTCTTTCTATAGATTGGTGATGCTAAACCAGGCCTCCAGAAAGTCATTGATGTGCTGGATTCCATTAAAGCAAAGGTATAGTTGAATTTTTTGCCACCTGAATAAGGTACCTATTTTCCATACCCCACTCATTTTTGAAAATTCTTTTTTTTTAAAATTAATTAATTAATTAATTTATGGCTGTGTTGGGTCTTCGTTTCTGTGCAAGGGCTTTCTCTAGTTGCGGCAAGCGGGGGCCACTCTTCATCGCGGTGCACGGGCCTCTCACTATCGCGGCCTCTCTTGTTGCGGAGCACAGGCTCCAGACGCGCAGGCTCAGTAGTTGTGGCTCACGGGCCTAGTTGCTCCGCGGCATGTGGGATCTTCCCAGACCAGGGCTTGAACCCGTGTCCCCTGCATTGGCAGGCAGATTCTCAACCACTGCGCCACCAGAGAAGCCCCTGAAAATTCTTTTGCTCAAATTGAGTAGTCTCGGTTTGACGTGTGGTGCTTAGATGAGCAGTTAATAAAGGTAAAATGTTGCTTATGCGTTTATTTAACTTACCTTTATCCCAAAGTTGATCCTAATGCTTGTATAATTTTAAGACTTGTATTTATTTAATCTTGCTTCCCATCATTTGAACATCCATATGCATGCATCAGAGAAAATCATGATTGCAAGGAGGCTGAAAGATCATCTGGTCAAATTATTCACTCATTCATACAGCAGATATTTGCTGAGTACTTACTACATGCTGGTCACTTTGTTAATCTAGGAAATACAGTGGTGAACATGACAAGTAAAGTCATGCTTTGTGGAGATTTATATTCTATGACCTCTTTGAATTCATGTTTAAATTCGCTCCACAGCACAGTTGTGCTGAGGTCATGGTGCATCTGCTTATAAATACTACCATCAGCAGTAGCAACCTGGCTTTATAAAACTCATCCTCAAATTGAAGCAGCATCTATCTTCTGAAATGCTCACCTGTTACCCTGAGCTTGACTCTCTTGATTCATATAGAATAAACCTGATCCTACAACACTAATTCAAAAAGATATATGCACCCCCTCATTCACTGGAGCATTATTTACAGTTGCCAAGACAGAAACAGCCTAAGCATCCAGTAACAAATAAATGTATAAAGAAAATGTGGTATATAGATAGATAGAGATAATGGATTCAGCCATAAAAAAGAATGAAATCATGCCATTTGTGACAACATGGATGGATCTTGAGGGCATTAGGCTAAGTGAGATAAGTCAAAGAAAGAAAGACAAATACCATATGAACTCATATGCGGAATCTAAATAAATAAGCAAAACAAAACAAACAAACAAACAAAAAACCAGCTCAAAAATACAGAGAATAGATTGGTGGTTGCCAGAGGTGGGGATGAGGCCAAAATGGGTGAAAGGGGTCAAAAGGTACAAATTTTCGGTTATAAAATAAGTCGTGGGGATGACTTATAAATAAGTCAAAATAAGTACTATATTGTCTATAGTTAATAATACTGTATTGCCTACTTGAAAGTTGCTAGGAGTAGATTTAAAAGTTCTTATCACAAGAAAAGAAAATTCTGTAACTATATATGTTGACAGGTGTTGACTTATTGTGGGTGATCATTTCACAACATATTCAAATATTGAATCTTTACATTGTATTCCTGAAACTAATATAACATGTCAATTATACTGCAAAAAAAAAAAAAGAAACAAAGCAGAACCTAATCTTCCTTCCACTGGACCCTATTCTCTATCAGCCTTTTACCTACCCCCAGGCTAATTATCTTTAGTCCTCTTTAACTAGTCTTACATGACAGTTGTCTCTTTGCAGCAAACTTGTCACTCTTCCAGTAACTCTTTCCTGTTGCTTCTGTTGCTCTAAAAGCATGGTGTCCTGAATTGAATACAGTTCTTCAGTTCTGACCGAGCCATCAAATAGGACAGCAAGACAATTACCTCCTCATCAAGGATACTATATATTTTCTGTAACAGCAACCTAAAATTGCATCATTTCAGTGGCAGTAATTTCACTTTAAATACTGGCTATGATCAGTTAATGACTTAAAGAAAAATACAAGGGATTATTTTAGAACAAGGGTCCCCAACCCCCAGGCCACAGAAAAGTACTGGTCCGTGGCCTGTTAGGAACTGGGCCGCACAGCAGGAGATGAGGGGCGGGCGAGTGAGTGAAGCTTCATCTGTATTTGCAGTTGATCCCCATCGCCCACATTACTGCCTGAGCTCCACCTCCTGTCCGATCAGTGGCAGCATTAGATTCTCATAGGAGCGCGAACCCTACTGTGAACTGCACATGCAAGGGATCTAGGTTGCGCGCTCCTTATGAGAATCTAATGCCTGATGATCTGAGGTGGAGCTGAGGCGGTGATGCTAGTGCTGGGGAGTGGCTGCAAATACAGATTATCATTAGCAGAGAGGTTTGACTGCACAGAGACCATAATTAATCAATTGCCTGCAGACTCATATCAAAACCCTACCAGTGAGTGGCAAGTGAAAACAAGCTCAGGGCTCCCACTGATTCTGCATTATGGTGAGTTGTATAATTATTTCATTATATATTACAATGTAATAAAGAAATAAAGTGCACAGTAAATGTAATGCGCTTGAATCGTCCCCAAACCATTCCACCCCTCCCCTGGAAAAATTATCCGTGGAAAAATTGTCTTCCATGAAACCGGCCAAAAAGTTTGGGTACCTCTGTTTTAGAGGACAAGATGAGAAAATGGATAGGTGAAATTAATAGTCAGGTTCTCTTGCTCATATCTGCCAATCTAAATTTCCATGTCAAATGTCTTCTGTTAATTTGTTTTATTCTGTTTTCTGGTGAACATGGAACTTCTCTTTAAAAAATTTGAAAGTTTTCTGGGTACCAGAGGGGAATACTTCTGTTTCCTATTCTCCTGCCTCCACCCTACTCTGATCCTGTGACATTTTTAACCCGTGTATTTGCCTTGTTCCAGGGTAAGAGTGCCGACTTCACTAACTTTGATCCTCGTGGCCTCCTTCCTGAAAGCTTGGACTACTGGACCTACCCCGGCTCACTGACCACCCCTCCTCTCCTGGAAAGCGTGACCTGGCTCGTGCTCAAAGAACCCATCTCTGTTAGCAGTGAGCAGGTCTGTTTGCTAAAGTCAGGTGGAGCATTTATTCCAGGCAGAAGGACTTAGCCTTTGGAGACAGACAGACCTGGGCTTTAATCCTCCTCCTGCTGCTTCTAGCTGTGCAACTAATGCCAACAACAGTGCTTAGCAGATATAATCAGCACTCAATAAGTATTTGTTGTTGTTAACTATAACCTTAGGCAGTTTTTTCTTTTTTACTCTAAAGTTGGGTAAAATTGAAGATTACATGAGAAAGGTGTCTGTCACCTAATAAATGCTTTTTTGTAAGCTATGAAGAAACTGAGGCTGGGAACAAAGAGATGTTACATTCAAGGGTGCATAGGTACGGGTGATAATTCCCAGCCTACTGCTCACTCACCTAAGAGCTCACTGCAGTTTATTTATGTCAGAATACATTTCTGGATCCTGACAAAGGCGAGAGTCATCCCTTAGAGAAAATGTGTCTCTTAAAAGTCACTCCAGGTTGCTTTAGCAGCTTAGACCAGACACACATTTCCTATACAGTGTAGTTTGTGCTGTTCGAGTGATCAGTGCACTGCAGTGACAATGGTTGTGCGTGTTACGGTAGTTGACTCACATGAAGTTGACTTCCTGGGGGGTGATCGAGGGAATATTAGTGGACCAAAGAGATCAGGTTCAAGGCTATTGATTCATGGGCAGCTACATTACTTCCCAAACCACCCTTCTTCATTTAGATCAATTCATGCTTAAGGAAAAGGAAGTGTCACTTTGCAAAAACAACCTCAGAGAAGAAGGAAACTGGTTGAGGGCTGCCTATGTCACATCACTGTGCTGGGAACTGATGCAAATTTAAAAGGGAATCAAAATTAACCAATGATAAGGATTTGAAATCCCAGCTTGGGCAGATTCATTCCTGTGTTTCTATAAATTTAAGAAGAGATGTCAGCCCATCATTCGGCCCCGGAATTTGCAGATCCTGGATCACTTCATCTAATTGTACAGATGCTGTCGTTTATCTTCCCTGGGGTAGAAAACAAAACCTTAATTGGGATCTAGAATTGTTAGTATTACTTTACATCTCAGAATTATTTTATAGGCTTTTGATATTTGATTATAGAATTAAAAGAGGAAAAAAAACAAGCTCACCGAAAATTTCCTTGCAAATGACAGCAAGATTTTGTGTGTATTTTATAGAAATTGATTTGTTGTATAAAAGCATATATATGTGATCTATATGTGATTATATATCTATTGGGAATCAAATTAAATTTTGAACATTGCAACATGGAACTGTGGATATTGGGGAATGTATTTCAAGATTTAACACAAACACATAGTTGAATACTACTGTGAAACTTTTATTTTTAATTTTTTCATCTTCGATTTTGTCTTTTAGATATCGAAATTCTGTACCCTTAACTTCAACGCAGAGGGCGAACCTGAACACCTGATGGTGAACAACTGGCGCCCGACTCAGCCACTGAAAAACAGACAAATCAAAGCTTCCTTCAAATAAGATGGTCCCAGAGCCAATGTCCAATGAAGAGTCTTTGGGTTTCCCTTTAGCTAAGCGCAAGTCTACCTTGGTGAATTGGACCCTGGCTGCTTTGCATCTATCTGGTTTTCTAGACCCTTCGTCTCTCACCTGACATTCTTACTACTAAAATGTGAAAACCTAGACCAATTGTCAGCCTTGACAGAATTGCTGTGACTGGTGCTTTGCTTATGGTAATAGCCTTTTTGTAACAGAGAATAATATAAGGAGTAGGAGAAAAGTACCTTGATTTTGTTCATAGCACGTGGGCTAATGAGCACTCACAATTGTTCACTAAAATGCTATTTTTAAAACATAAGAAAGTAGGATGATTGAATGCAAAGCCATATAATGAGATAAACTGAGCTGTGTAATATAAATCAGGTAAAATAGTCATGATCCTATGTAATGTAAATCAGATAAAATAAATGTTTGTGGTTCCAATATGGTAAATTAAAGAAAAATTTTAAATTCTTATATATTTGTAACAATGTTATCTTAAATATGAATTATGTTGTAATTTAGTGACTTTTGAAATATAGAGATGTAAATGAAGTATTATCTGTAAAGATTGTTATAGTTGTGATACAGAGTATATTTCCATTCAAATAATATATCGTAACTTCATAAATATTGTATTTTAGATATATTCTCTAATAAAATCTGGAATTCTATTTTGGGTTATTTTATTTTATGCTGGGCAGTGGGTAATAGTGGAGGAGCAAATGTGTACTTTTATAATTCATATTAATTTACTGTTAATAATAAGCCATCATAATTGACTTTCTCATAATTGATGGAGTCTCCATAAAAGGAAAACCCCTGAAAGTCATTTATTATTTGCCAAGCACTGTTTTAAGTGCTTTGTGAGCACTCACTCATGGGATCTCCATGAGGACTGATCCTGCAAAGGAGAGAGGAAGTGGTGATATGAACAGCAGAAGGGGGGTGGGGGGATGTCCTGAATCAACACATGCTCCCTGGAAATACAATAAATAAAAATCCATTTTATTCAAAAAGGGAATCCAAGTGGTACCCAGAAGTAAAAGTGTCATTTGAATTTTAGGAAGGTAAATTACACTATTACAGGTAGGAAGAAGAGTGGGTAGATGAAATACCAATCTCCCACTACTATGGCTGTTTTGGATCTAGCTCCGTGCCAGGACCATGGGATGTTTGGCTAATGAGTTATTATGGGAAGCCAAATTTAACACATAACTCAGGTTCCACACTTCAAGGAAAAAAAACTCTTTGTTACCAGAGATAGCAAACTCTCTAAACTCACTCTCACCTGCTTTCCTAAAGAATTAAGCTGAGTTTTCTGCAGAAGAAAGATCACAAGCTTTGGAGTTTGATGATTTGTTTTGAATCCCAGCTCTTCTCAACCTCTCTGATCCTGAGTGTAAAAAGTGAATAACACCCAGGATATTCATAATTATATGAGATAATGTCTGGTGTATAAGAGATGGTCGAAAATAACACATTTTAAATGTGTTTTGTGTGTGTGTGTGTGTGTGAGTCTGTCAACTTAGTTTCCTGGAACAAGGTTTGTCCTCTAATTTGTTGTTTTTTGCTTTGAGTATGGAACCCACAAAGTCAACCTTAAACAGAATCGTGTATGAACTAACACAAGAGGGAGGAGACATGGGGATGTATGTATATGTATAGCTGATTCACTTTGTTATACAGCAGAAACTAACACACCATTGTAAAGCAATTATACTCCAATAAAGATGTTAAAAAAAAATCACTTATTTTTCAAATCAAAAAAAAAAAAAAAGTAAATCTACTCCAGGTGAGCTGCAGAGGGCCTCTTCTAAATACGAAGAGTTTAATTTATGCATATTTTTACATATTGGTTTTCAGTTATATATGGAAGCAGAAACTTGTCAACAACTGAGTTCTATATACAGATGAATTATGATGTTCTTGGTGCCTAATAAATGATCTCTATATTCTGCAATGAAAACATTTTATATCACTTTTAGCTGGGATTACACGTAATCAGGAGACATTATTTTCTTGAATTATTTTTTGAGAGACAAAAAACTTTCACAAATTATTCTAATTTATACCAGTGCTTTTCAGATGTTCCATCAAAATATTCCTTAAAGCAGAGAAGAAATTCCTTAGGCACAGTTTGGAGCAGATCATTGCTTCTTTAAAGTCTCATGTTTTACTAAATTTACTCAAAATTTCCATTCTACTCTGTATTATAGCCATGTTCATTTTTAACATAAAATGTTTTAAGTGGCTTATTACAATTAATAAAATTGGCACTGGAGTAGTGTTTATCCTGCAACTTATTGTCACCTCTGGTTATCAGGTGTACCTGCTGGGACCCAGGTAGTCCCAGTTTGAGAAGTACTAATAAAGTAATGTTGGGAGGCAGGAAACAATTTAATGTTAACTATTGAGGATTTTGATTATATAATATTTATTTCTCCAAGGACAATTGTTAGTTTTAAATGGTGTTCACCTTGATGCCTTAATGCAGCAGTCCCCAACCTTTTTGGCACCGGGGACCGGTTTCTCGGAAGACAATTTTTCCATGGACCAGTTGGGGAGGATGGTTTCGGGATGATTCAAGTGCATTACATTTATTGTACACTTTATTTCTATTATTATTACATTGTAATATATAATGAAATAACTATACAACTCACCATGATGCTGACAGGAGGCGGAGCTCAGGCAGTAATGCAAGCGATGGGGAGCGGCCGTATGTACAGATGAAGCTTCACTTGCTCTCTTGCCCGCTGCTCACCTCCTGCTGTGTGGCCCGGTTCCTAACAGGCCACCAACTGGTACCTGTCCATGGCCCGGGGGTTGCGGACCCCTGCCTTAATGGATATCATACTTGGTATAAGTATGTTTACATTTTTTAAAGTATATTTGAATTTTTCTTTTGCATTTCACTAATAGGATTCTAACTCAGTTATTCATACTGAATAAAAAGAAGGGAAGTAACATAAATGATACTGTAGTAGGCATACAGGGGCCCTCCAAAGATGCCTATATCCCAAAATTGTGAATATGTTACCTTACATTGTAAAAGGGACTTTACAGGTTTGATTACATTAAGGATTTTGAAATGAAGTGATGATCCTGAATTATCCTCATGGGCCCATTGTAATCACTAGGGTTCTTATCAGAGGGAGACAAGAAGGTCAGAAGCAGAGGAAGGAGATGGGGCAACAGAAGCAGAGACTGGGGCGATGCGGCCACAAGCAAGGGAAGCTGGCAGCCTCCAGAATCTGGAAGAGGCAAGGAACAGACTCTCCTCTGGAGCCTCCAGAACCAGCCCTGCTGACACCTGGATTTTAACCCTGTAAGACTCACTTTGGACTTCTGACCTCTAGAAAGGTAAAATAATAAATCTGTTGTTTTAAGCCATAAGGTTGTGGTGATTTGTTATAGCAGCAATGGGAATATAATACAGATGCAGGAATTATATGGAAAATTCATATGAAAATAAACTGTGATTAGCCAAAAGTTTACCTGTCCAGCCTTGGAGCCCTGGTAGAAATCATTCCTTGGCTTAGAATGTTCCTCCTCTCCATCCCTAACTGTGAAATCTTACCTGTCCTTGGATGCCGAGCTCTAACATCAACTCTGAACATCAACCCCCAATCTCTCATTCAGAAGAATTTGTGATTCTATGGCTTCTAACACCAATGCCCTTCTCCACCTGGGACTACAATTGTGACACATCTGTCTCCCTTTCAGCCTTGAAAGCCCCTGGAGGGCAGCTTTTGTTTCACTGCGGAGCTCTGTGTACATAGCTGGTGTTTGGCAAACATGTGTGGGATGGAATTAATCAGGAAAAGCCTTCTGAGGGGAGTGAACTTTGTCCTAGATCTGAAATGAGTCGAGTGGGTGGGTGTTGGAAGATGCCCTGCTCTCAGACGTGCACTCTGCACTTTGTGTGCAAAGAAAATGTAGCTGTTTATTTACTAAGGCTCATCTCATCTTCCCCAGGCCTACCCTCATCCACAATGCTCTGTGTAGTGGTGGTGGGGTGGTTGAAAACTCAAACATGCCACCAAAGAACATCTCAATCTATTCTGGTTTGAAGCAGATTTTTAAAGGTTTCCTATCTCTAATTCCACACCAGGCCTCACAAATGGCATGCCTGGGTGACTGGAGCAGGCCTGGATCCATAAGAGGTCCCCTAGGTGTTAGTTGGTCTCTGCCGTGGAGTGGCCTGCCTAGGCTGGCCCTGGCCTCAGTGTATGTCTGCTGACACTTGTTTCATCTGGTCTTTGGAGGTGTCTATGGCTGAACTTATCCCCACAACTGCCCCAATTGCAAAGTCCTGTACTCTCCCATTATAGCCCTAGGAGAGGGTCCAGGTGAATGTTGTTTCCAAAAGGGAACAGAGTATAAGGGAAGCCCCTTTCACACAGGAAGAATCACACAGAGACAGCCTCCCTCTTCTGACCCAGGTACTGGGGGCCTTGCTTTCCCCTCATCACCCAGATTTGACCCTGAAAGAAAGTGGCAGTGGGGATGGGGACACTGGTACCTGACCTCTTTTCTAACTTCCCCTCCCATCCTCCTCTTCACACTGGTCAGAAAGGTAGTCTGTCTCTTCTTCATATATGATGGGGCTGCCCTTATACTATTTTCTTCTGGAAGCAATATTCACCAGGACCCTTCCCCACAGTCATAACAGCAGATAAAATGCACATAAAGAAAATTGGTTTCACCAGTAGAGGAAGGTCCATCAGAAAATATTTCAAAATTACTATCGTTGTTATACCTAGCAATATGTAGTTATGGAGACTTCAAGAGATCTCTCTAACCTAATTGGTAAAAATCTAGAAGATATTTAACTTGTGTTTCTTCCCCTTTTCTCTCCATTCTCTCTCTGTCCTGAAACCCTACCTTCATTATGAAGTAAATAGTGCTTAAATAAGTCAACGACTGGTAGCATCATTACTTTTCTTCTAATAATTCTAACAATTTGATGGAATGAAACAAGAGAAAACTCTGTAGTCTTTGATACTGAAAGGTTTATGTTTAACAAGTAGAGAATCACACAATTTCCTTTATCTATGTGACACACTAGGGTCGGATGGTCTTTCTGTGGGATTTGGGGGAGAACCACATCACCAGGATACCTGATGGAGTTACATTCTGCAGAGCAGCATGGTGGCTCTGCTATTGAGGCTCTGCCTTACACGTTTACATGGTCTATTATGCTTGGAAGGAGGCTCAGCCCTCAGCCCCAGGGGCCTGCGGTTGCTTGTGGAGAGAGTGGACCCAGTGCAGTCCCCACCCCTTGCACACTTTCCTCCACGGGGACTGGAACTGCCGGCTTCTACCGTCCAAGCCGGCGACCCCACGCATCTGAAGATTTTCTCCACACACCTTTGGTGTTTGGATGTCCCCAGTGTTTTTAGAGAAGGCATTGTTCCTGGACTTCCCCTTAGAAGAATGATTCTGGCTTGTGTGGCAGAGGCCAGCACACCCTCCCAAGCAGGGCTCTCCAACACTCAGTCACTAGTCTGTCTTTCTCTCCCTCCCTTCACTCCACCTGAGTTTCTTCTTTGTAAAAGTTTTCAAGTCTGTGTGCTTTGTTGTCTGAAGTTTATTCTCAGAAAGTTCTGTCTGAAGTTTATTCTCAGAAAGTTCTGGCAGGAGGTATCATGCCTTTCAGCTCTGAGACCTGTGCATATATATAGAACTGCAAAACAATATTTGTTAAACATACACACACACACAGAGTGACTGGCAACTTAACAATGATTAAAATGGTAAACTTTATGTGGATTTTATCACAGTTTTTTAAAAAGTCAAATGTAAATTCCTTTTACATTATCCACTGTTTCATTATTCACTTCTCCCCTGTCAGTTGAAAACACGGTCAAAACAGAAGAGACATTTACAATCTCACTTGAAAGATGGATAGGGCCTTAAACAAGATTGTGGCACCAACATGAGCAGGATATAAGGGCAGCAAATGTTGTGGTTAATCATAATGGATTGTCTAGATTCAATGCCTGGCTTTTTGTCTCTTAGAGCATGAACTGGGGCAAGTTATTTAATCTCTTTAAATCTCCTTTTCCTCATCTGTAAATTGAGGATTATAATACTAGCTGTCACATAAGGTTTTTGGAAGATAATCCATATAAAAGGAATACTATCATGCTTAGAAAACAATAAAAAATATCAGCTATGACTAGTAAGAAGTTATAGACCCCAAAAGTGACTAAAGATGAAAAGTCTTCAGTATTAGTCCAACTCAGACCAGGCTGCTGCTTGCAAATAGCTATGAATGACTCCCTATGTCATCTTTCCTCTCTTTCTCCTAGGGATCAGGATGCCATCTGTGCTGCATTCTTGGACAATGCGCCCAAGAATTCAACTGTGCCCTGATTGTTCTGTGAAGTACATACTAGATGAATGAAGAACAAGCTTTTTTCCCCTTTGCTTCAAAGTCTACAGAGCCCTTATGCAACCAGAAAAGGAGATAATGAATCCGTTTCAGATTGACATTTTTACTTGTTTTACTTACCGACCACTCTGGGGGAGATTAATTACCATGGAGAGCACTTTCTTAGCTTATCTTAGCTGGCTGGGGCATGAAAATAGAAATATCAGCTTCGAGGAAAAAGGTGTTTCATACGCATCATTGTTATCCGTAGAGTTTTATAGGTACGGTATCAGAAACAAACCAAAAAGAAACGTCAAGAAAGTTTAGAGCAGGAAGTATATAGCCTTTAGAGTCCAACTGAGAGATGTTTTTCAGACTGTGTGACCTTGAACAAGTTGTTTAGTGACTCAAACCTGTTCCTTCGCGTGTAAAATGGTGATAATATATATCAGAGGGTTGATGTCAGAAGTAAATGCGGTTTGTACGAAGAGCACCATTGTAGTCTGGCACATGGTAAGTGCTCAAGATATAGTCGCTCTTGTATGCATGCTCAAAATAAGATCTATTTTCCTGTCAGACAAAACTAAGGCCATCTCTTTAGTGAGGATCACATCAGCCTCCATCTACTGCCTGAGGTACAGTAAGGCAGAGGGTAAGAGTATGAGGGTCCGGCTGCTGACATTTGAACACGGGCTCTGCTATCACTCACTGAGACATGATAGGTAAGGTACTTAATCCCCCAGAGCTTCAGTTTCCTCATCCGTTCCATGGAGATAATAAGGGTACCTACTTGTGAGGGCTGCTTGGGGGATTAAAAGAGATAATCTAGGTAAAACTCTTAATCACCATACTTTGCTCATAGCAAGTGCTTCATAAATGCTAGCTATGGTTATTAAAAATTCATTGACTCAACCACACAGAAATCCACTGGATTTTTTCCAGGCTTCTGGAAATGCATCACCAAAGGGGTGACTTTCATATGCTGCCTCCAACAATGGTATTGGGGTTTTTCAATTCAGAACACGCACTGATCATGCTGCGAGCCCAGTGCAACGTCTGAGTCTTCTGGGTATAGCTGTGGAACACCCACCATCACATCTCCAACAGTGGAGGCCATATAGCAGATAAATGGCTCATTAACTGTGGAATGGAATGAGTGTGTGAAGACTCAGTATCTGACGCCTTCTTTGGTGTAGAGATAGAGCTGTCAGCCCTGACAGGCTCTTCTGTTTATTTTTTCAGCTGATCTTGTAGTGTTCAAGAAACCTCTTTCGGGCCACCCCCAAGTTTTCACAGTGGAAAACCCCAAGGTTTTCCACTGTGCCAGTGAGCAAACCTTCACTGTTTTTGCTTAGTTTTCATTTACCTGCTTCTCAGGTAAATTTACTAACTACAAAATAGTTGTTACAGCCATGAGGTTACAATATATGGTTTTTTTTAAATGCCATTGTCCTTGAAATAATTAATTTTAAATACATATTAAAGACAATAAATTGACTTTAAATGTATACTAGTAAGATTGCTATATCCAGATTTGCATACAAGTCAGGAAACATTTATATTAATGTTTAAATTTTTGATGCTTCAATCTTATCTGATAGGCTTGCAGAAACTTTGATCTGTGCTGATAGATTCTTTCTCTCCAGATATTTGTTCAGGTCTGATGGGTGCCTACAATTATTCAAAAATTATCCCTTGGGCATAATATACTATTATTGCCTGCTGAGGAAGCAGAAAAAATCAGACATTCCTTGTGGGCAAATTCCATAGGTGATGCACCCCTGAAGGTTTCTGATTCTGTGTTTCCATCGCTCCCGCTCCCAGTGAGGGAATGGGAGATCTGCTATTGCAGTCGGGGCTGGGAACTCACCACATCACTGGTGGTACTGTCAACCTGGCCAGGGCTTTCAGCTTGAGCCTTGATAGTCCCATGGCCTTAGTGCAGACCTCCTTCTGCTCACACAGGTTGTGATGCTCTTGGAAAAAAAGGGCATTAAACTTGCTTGGGGCTGTCCTACCCACTACAGAACTGTCTGTGCATTCTCTCTCTCTCTCTCTCTTTCTCTCTCTCTCTCTCTCTCACACACACACACACACACACACACACGTCATTATCTCCAGGATGCTTCCATAGCATCAGGGCTGTTTGGCCTTTGTGCTGCAGGCAGCTCAGGGGCCAGACTTCATCTGCCCCAGTAGTATTATCACTTCCATGGTTCATTCTGATTTTAATCATGTGCTACACAGTTTGCATGCTTCTATAAACTTGAATCCCAAAGAGGTCAGTGTTCCTGTGTCTTTTCAAAGGCAGATTTTCAGCTCTTACATACATTAACTCATCCTAATAGACCGGTGGGGTATTGTCCAGCTCTGCTCCTCCACAGCTGCAAGCTCAACGTTCTTGTGGATTCCTTGAATGAAGGAGATTCCTAAAGCCACCCACCAGCAGCAGCTGACCATCTATGTTAGTTTACTAGGGTTTCTGTTAACACAGTACCATAAACTGAGTGGCTTAAGCAACACTTTATTGTCTCACAGTCCTAGAGGCTGGAAGTCCAAGATCAAGGTCAGGGCCTCTGAAGGCACTAGGGAAGGATCTGTTCCAGGTCCCTCTCATAGTTCCTTGACTCATGGTAGCATAACTCTAACACTCTTGGTGTTCCCCTGTGTGTCTGTGTCCAAATTTCCCCTTTTTATAAGGACATCAGTCATATTGGCTTAGGGGCCCACCCTAATCCAGCACGACCTCATCTTAACTAATTATGTCTGCAATCACCTGATTTCCAAATAAGGTCACATTCTGAAGTACTGGGGTTAAGACTCCAACATTCCTTTTTGAGTGAGGAGAGACACAATTTAACCCATAACACTAATTAAATGTCCTTTTACATAATATTTGTGTTCAATGACAAAGTGAAATTATATTCTTCAGAAATTCCTAAATATTCCTTATTTGGACATATACTTTACTTAATTATGATTAGTTCCTTCTAAAGGATTTAATGGAATATACATGGCAAGGTTTAATCACTGCAACAGAAATTTTTAAATTTTATTTTATTTTTATTTCTTGGCCAGGCCACGTGGCATACAGGATCTTAGTTCCCTAACCAGGGATTAAACCAGTGCCCCATGCAGTAGAAGTGAGGAGTCTTAACCACTGGACTGCCAGGGAAGTCCAGAAATTTTAAAATGGAAGAGGAGAAAAAAGAAAGCACAATTTAGAGTTCCCATGTGTTTATACTGTATGTAAACTTTCATCTTTCCCAAGAGGCAGAAATTTTTACAGAATATTTGTGTATGTGCCACACTGAAAAAAACAAACACTTCCAATCCAAGGCAGATCCAAGGCCTTGGATTGGAAGAATCAATAATGTGAAAATGACTATACTACCCAAAGCAATCTACAGATTCAATGCAATCCCTATCAAATTACCAATGGCATTTTTTACGGAACCAGAACGAATCATCTTAAAATTTGTATGGAGACAAAAAAGACCCCGAAGAGCCAAAGCAGTCTTGAGGGAAAAAAATGGAGCTGGAGGAATCAGACTCCCTGACTTCAGACTATACTACAAAGCTACAGTAATCAAGACAATATGGTACTGGAACAAAAATAGAAACATAGATCAATGGAACAAGATAGAAAGCCCAGAGATAAACCCACGCACATGTGGTCAACTAATCTATGACAAAGCAGGCAAAGATATACAATGGAGAAAAGACAGTCTCTTCAATAAGTGGTGCTGGGAAAACTGGACAGCTACATGTAAAAGAATGAAATTAGAATACTCCCTAACACCATACACAAAAATAAACTCAAAATGGATTCGAGACCTAAATGTAAGACCGGACACTATAAAACTCTTAGAGGAAAACATAGGAAGAACACTCTTTGATATCAATCACAGCAAGATCTTTTTTGATCCACCTCCTAGAGTAATGGAAATAAAAACAAAAATAAACAAATGGGACCTAATGAAACTTCAAAGCTTTGCACAGCAAAGGAAACCATAAACAAGACGAAAAGACAACCCTCAGAATGGGAGAAAATATTTGCAAACGAATCAACAGACAAAGGATTAATCTCCAAAATATATAAACAGCTCATTCAGCTCAATATTAAAGAAACAAACAACCCAATCCAAAAATGGGCAGGAAGACCTAAATAGACATTTCTCCAAAGAAGACATACAGATGGCCAAGAAGCACATGAAAAGAAGCTCAACATCACTAATTATTAGAGAAATGCAAATCAAAACTATCACCTCACACCAGTTAGAATGGGCATCATCAGAAAATCTACAAACAACAAATGCTGGAGAGGGGGTGGAGAAAAGGGAACCCTCTTGCACTGTTGGTGGGAATGTAAATTGATACAGCCACTATGGAGAACAGTATGGAGGTTCCTTAAAAAACTAAAAATAGATTTACCATATGATCCAGCAATCCCACTACTGGGCATATACCCAGAGAAAACCATAATTCAAAAAGACACATGCACCCCAATGTTCATTGCAGCACTATTTACAATAGCCAGGTCATGGAAGCAACCTAAATGCCCATCGACAGACAAATGGTTAAAGAAGTTGTGGTACATATATACAATGGAATATTACTCAGCCATAAAAAGGAATGAAATTTAGTCATTTGTTGAGACGTGGATGGATCTAGAGACTGTCATACAGAGTGGAGTATGTCAGAAAGAGAAAAACAAATATCGTATATTAGCGCATGTATGTGGAACCTAGAAAAATGGTACAGATGAGCCAGTTTGCAGGGCAGAAGTTGAGACACAGATGTAGAGAACAGACCTATGGACACCAAGGGGGGAAAACTGTGGTAGGGTGGGGATGGTGGTGTGCTGAATTGGGTGATTGGGATTGACATGTATACACTGATGTGTATAAAATTGATGACTAATAAGAACCTGCAGTATAAACAAACCAAACAAACAAAACAACTAATACTAAACTTTCATTGGGTTATTTGTATGGAAATATGTTAATATAAATGTTTCAGACATTACATAAAATTTCTAAAAATCTTATATGTTCTGGTATAATGTTATAAGTCATAATTCTAGTTATTACTTTAAAATGTATATCTCAGAAATAACTAAATTTCCTTGCCAATTGCATTATTATGAACTTTCATCAAATCTTTAACCGTGGTCATTTTTAAGTCTTTTGTCATTTACAGACAGTTCTGGGTGTACTCTGATGTTTTTGCAAATATGTTCCTATAAAAGGATTTCATCTTCAAGGAATTCATGGAAAAGACTCTGACAAGTACAGGTTTCTGGTAACTGACTGTACTGCTAAACTGAATGAATAAGCATTTTCAGAACTCTAATGAAAAACTGATGAACTCATAAAAGTGCTAACAAAAGATCAAGATAAAAAAAAATTAATTACATGGGACTGAGTGAACTGATGAGGATGAGTATAATTTTTGTGACTTTCTGTTTGAATTAAAAAAAAAAAAATCCCACAAGGGCTCAGAGGCAAAGAATATACAAATCAATTTTCACTGCAAAGTAAAGGAGCTGTTACAGTGGAGGATTACTGGACTGAATGTCAATATTATGACATAGCATGAGTGTGTTTCGTGTTTGGTAATTGCAATCATTGTTGCTTTTGTTGTGGTCATCCATTTACAATGCTTGGTGTCAGTCTATTTATCTCTTGTGAAAATAAAATACAGTGTGTGTGTGTGAAAAAAAATAAAAAATAAAAATAAAATAAACACTTATCAAGCTACACTCACATCCCTAATGTCTTCAAATGCATTTTGTTAGAAACCTTCATTTTGTCAGGAAGCAGTGAGTCTCTTACTCATGTTGTGTGTTTCACCAGCATGTCTGTTATTCTAGAGTTTCAGTTACAAGGCATGTTCTTTTACAATTGGGGCAAAACTATTTCTATATACATTAGAATATGACCTACTGCTAACAGTGTATCAAATTTCTACATTTTATGTAAAATAATGCTCTAATAGCTCTATTAGTTGAAAAACTGCTTTTTGTATAAAGTAAGTAGTGCATGAATTTGGTTTTGTGTCAACTCATTGAATCTTTAAGGAGAAACAATTCACTTTCAAACTTCTTCCTTAAGTGTCTAAAATTCTGGCACATCTAGATTTCAGATAAGTTCCTCTTTAAAAAGAATTCTGAATCGATATTTCATGTAATTTTCCTTTGCTCTTCAAGGACAGGAAGCAAAGCCTTAGACTTGTATTGAAATGACCCGGTCAGAGAGTTAGCCAAACCCTGTGCAGTTCTCACAAATTAAATCAGCTCATTAGGTGAAAGATCACAGGAACTAATGCGTCGGTCATGATCACCTTGCCAAGTCGCCTTCCAGCTGAAGTTGTCTCTCTGCTGTCTTCCGTTCAGAAAAGCAGGGCTTGGTTGTTCTCTGAGCACTGTTGACCACCTATTGGACTGAGCGGGGGACCCAGCTCAAATCTGGACCAAGAAATGGCCTGGAATAAAGTTTTCTGCCCAAAGAGATAAGAGTGAGTAGGTGAGCCTATCAGGCAGACCTTTACAAATCAGACTCGAGATTACAAAGAGGATTGCCTAATAGAAATAGGGGAAGAAAACAGCACAGGGAGCCCATAGGCAAAGATCTTGAAGCCCAAAAGAGAGGAGGGAGAAGCTGGTCCCCAGGTCTACCTGGGTCTCTGCCAGCTCTCTGTTTCTGACTATTTATGTGAATTCCTAGCCTCCCTGTTCTTAAGGTAGCCTGAGCTATTTTTCCTTTTTATTATCCAAAGTACCTAGCACACACATAATCAGAGATCACTTTATTTCCATGAATATTTTTGAGCTCCTCCTATTAGGTGCTGGGCTCTGAGCTAAAGACTTCCAGTCTTCCAGGAATGTACAGAGAAATCCTCTATGAATTGTTCTTCTTTATCTAAATAAAGGACCACTTAAATGTGTCTCTTTCATTAATATACTAACAGAACTATATTTGGTTTTCATTTCTGTCTTCCTGAAAGATCTTGTAAATGGATCACAAACCCATTTTGAGTCAGGGGTGCAGGAATTTCTTCCCTCATGTGTCACACTTACATGAATAACATGTGATTTGCATGATCAGGCCACTCAAGATGGCTGCTCTCTTGATCTCTGTACATCCCCTGCTAGACAAGTCCCTGCCTCACCTACACTCTATTCCCCCACTGACCTTCCCTCTTAATCATAGGGCTGAATCAGCAAATGCCTACATGTTCATCCCCGACCCCAGGTAGTGATTGTTCTAATCTTTAGATCAGAACATCACCACTATGACAGTTTATCAAAGGGGCAGTGAGGGGCATGCTCCTCTGCTGGTTTCCCTGGTAACAGATGGGCCAACCTGATGTCAGTTCCCTCTATAACTGGTAATCTTCCCCTCCACTTGGTGGCAGAGACTGCTGCCCTGTCCTGCCTGCCTTCCGCCATCCACAGTGTGGTGTTTCTCCAGGACTCTTCTGCCTCAGGCGTGTAAGATCCCCTATCCAATGAACCATTATGTCTCTGTTTCAGGGCTCTTTCTTCCGTCTTGAGCCTGGACAGTTACAAGGCTTGTAGGCTGTGGGGTGCAGCCCAACACTTGTGGTCACAGTCAGATGGAATGGAATGGTGCTGAGTAGAACTCTAAGAATTCCTACATAATGCCACTATTTTTCTTCTTCAAAATAAATGTAAATAAGAAATAAAGCCATTTGTCACAGTTATGTGACAAAGTTTTTGCTAATGTGGGTGATGACATTATACTTAATTGTTGCAGTTGGAATTTGGATGGACCCTGCATTGGCTTCCTGATACGGTACGTTAGGGAATTACCTTCCCTGAGTTTCAATTTTTCCATCTTGAAAAGTGTAGATAAATACTAACCCTAAAAGGGTTAGTATTTAACAAAAAAGGTTCTTTTTTGATTCTTTGGTGAGAATCAAAAAAGAACACATTTTAGAGCACTTAGCATAGTGCTTGGCACATGACTGATCAATAATTGTTAGTGCCTTTCCCTTCCTCCTTCACTTCTTCCTTTCCAATTCTTGTTATCAATAAAATCACATGCAATCTTTAAAAGTCTATTTTTAAATTTTACCTCAAGAACCACATCCTCAAACCTAAGTGGCAGCATATTTTATTATTCTGAGTCAACTCTACTTCGTGTGACATTCATTTCTTATTTCACATATACTGGCTGACCTTAAATGCAAACCAAAGAAAAATAGTTTTCTCCCCATGTCCTATATAAGCTTTCAGAGGAAGCAAGGTGAAATCACTTGTAACTCTGCTCTTTCTACAACAAGGCATGTGCTTGGGAAATGGGAAATATTCTCTTTTGAAAATGGGACTCCAAAAGTATACAAGATACAGTTAATTCTTCCTAGTGACAGACATGGATCTCTTCAGTGATTAAATCTGTGCCACAATTCTTCTTTCTTTGGACCCCTCCCAGCCATCTAGTATTCCCAGACCTCTTATCTAAGCATTGACTCTGATAGGTGTCAATATTAGGCTAATTGACTAACCTGTCTGATTGACTGTAGTAATATTTAGTTAAAGATGAAAATTAAAGAGACGATGTTAAACAAATACACAAAACTCTTTAGATACAAATTAAAACAGTATATTTGATTAAAAGCTTGTCCTATATTCAGGGTCAGAAACTCTGAGGTTCAAAGCAAGGGACTACTCACTTACTATCTGTGCACACCTGGGCAAGTTATGTCAACCAATTCAGCTACAAATCCATGTTCTTGTTCACAGCAAATCTCTAAGAGTTGTCTATACCTGCTAGCTCCACTTCCTCCTTCCCTTCTCTCCTGGACTCACTCCAATCAGCATTTTGTCTCCAGTGGACCACTGAAGTGGCACTAGGGAAGACTACAAAGACACCCTTCTCTCTCCCCACCTTACTTGGCATGTTGATGCATTTGATACAGTGCATCACCCCTATTTTTTTAACACTCACTTCAGTTAACTTCAGTGATGCCACACTCACAGCTTTCCTCCCAGGGTACTGCCTGTCCCATGTTAGCCTCACACAAACCTATTCTTTGCCCATTTTCCCTCTAGCTACACTTTCTACCTAGTTTATCTCATCCAGGATTTCAGCTTTAAAGGCTACCTACATGTTGAAGACTCCCAATTTTTAATCTCCACTTGAGACCTCTTCCCAGAACCACAGCCTTTCCTTTCCATTTGTCTATTTGACTTTGCTACTTGGATGCCTAACAGGTACCTTAAACTTCAGTATGACCAAAAAGACCAATTGAGCTCTGCAATATTCTCTATTCTCACTGCCTTTTCTAGTTCGGCAAGTGGCATCACCTCCCACCCAATTGCTCATGCCAAAGACTTAAAAATCACATCTGATTTCTCTTTCCCTAACACTTTCCATTCAACCCTTGTCCAAGCCATCACTGTATCTTCCCTGAAATACTGCAATAACATCTCAACATGTCTTCTGCCTCTATTCTGGTTACTTTGTTGTTTATTGTCCATACAGACACCAGCCTTGCCGATCTAAAGCATAAATTAGATGTTATTACTCTCCTCCGTGAAACCCTCCAGTGACTTCCCATGGAATTGACAAGAAAATCTAAACCTGTCCTCAAGGCCCTACGCGATTTGGCTTGAGCTTTCCACTTTGAACTTGCTGCCCTCTTTTCCTGTTTCACTGCATTCCAGTATACTTCCATTTTTTTGTGTGCCTCAAGGGCTTTACACATGCTATTCCTTCTCCTTGGAATGCTTTTCTCTGAGGTTTTCAATTGGCCCTTTCCTCTCATTTGAGGTTTCAGCTGAAATGATGCCATTTTATAAAGTCCTTACCTTACTATCCTAGTTAAAATAGCTCCCCCATTTCTCTATCTCTGTCACTCTCCAGAGTATCATTCTATTTTAGTTTCTGCAAGGCACCTACCACTATTTGAAAAGATCTTATTTATTTATAAATAAGTTTGGTTTATGGTATTTCTCTGGCCTCTAGAATGTAAGATCTTTTTGTATCAACAGCACCTAGAACAGTGGCCGGCACACAGCAGGGGCTTCTTCCATTAATAGTTGTCAGCTGTCTTACTAGATGCTTTAATTTCTCTGTAAGGTTGGGACAGAAACAAGACTTCTATCATCTTAGGACTGTTTTTAAAGTAATATATCTGTATCTATATCTATCTCTATATATATATCTGTGCCACACGGCTTGTGGGATCTTAGTTTCCTGACCAGGGATTGAACCCAGGCTCTTGGTAGTAAAAGCACAGAGTCCTAACCACTAGACCACCAGGGAATTCCCTAAAATATAATTTTTGGTCTAGAAAATTTGCTATCTATTAGCTATTAATAATGCTGAATAGGTGTGATGAAACAGACATTCTCAGACATTGCTGGTAGAAACTGAATCCTCTTAGAGAGCTATGGGACTTATGCAGCAAGACCTCCAACTGTTATGAAAGACCTTGGTAATTTTCATACTCTTTGATTCATAAATATATGAAGATATGAGAAAATTGTATCTATATTTTCATAAAGTAAACTTAATTTTAAGAACATTCATCCATCATTATTTGTAAGAGTATGAATGTAGACGCAACCTCAATAGGGTAATACTTAAATACAATATGGTTATAAAATTTATACAATAATATGGAAATTTTAAGTACATATTCTTAAATTAAAAACTTACACAAACTTGTACTATGGTAAGTGTCTGCCCCTCAAATAAAAATCCATTGAAAAATGGGAATAGAAATACATAAACAGTGATTTTTCTCTAATTTCCAACTTTCTTTAATTATTTCTATTTTTATTATGAGTATATGATAAGTAAACAGAAGTACATATTCATAAATTTTGATTAAAGCAGCTTTTTTTAACACAACCTTATATATCCAGTAATCTAGCTTTCCTTTGTCAATTACTTTTTAAATAGTGAAAAATATAGAAAAGTACCAAAGTATTATAATAAATACTCATATTCTCATCATCCTCTATCAACCATTAATATTTCCTTGTTTTGGCCTTGTCTTTTCTCCTCAGTTATGAATTTAAAAAATTACATCACTAAGATTTGCAAATATGCAAGTCATATTTCTTTGTTGATTATTAGGCACCTTTTCAAGAGTATTAATAATTCTACTCCCTTTGTGTCTCTATAACCAGTCAGCCAAGTACCTTCAGGACCCCTAATTGAACTACTCTTTCTAGGTCTTTGATTTTGACAGGAACTCTTTACCTCATCCGAGGCTGACATTCTTTCTTTCTCATTTGTTACCATAGTTATTCTGAATATTTAATTCTCAATCTCAACCATGCACTAATCCCTTCCTTTCATCAGACAACCTTACCTTCTACTTCAATGTGAAAATAAAGGTCAGGTCACTAAACACAAACATCAACTTTCCTCCCCATCGCTCAGGACTATATGCCCCTTATATACACATGGGTTGTTTGAATCAATCTGTTCCGTAACATTGATACCCCAGGTCAAACAGATTAATCACTGTTTTGAATATCGCTTCTGTCGCCGCTTCAAAATTTACCAATATTTTATTCTTACTTCCGTCTGTCTCAGAAGAAGAAAATTTCACTTTCAGGCAACAGCTAACTTCTTTATTTCACTTCTTTATAATTTTGCACCAACAATTTTTCTGCCTTCCCTTTGATATTCAACCTCTTCCTATTCACCAACTCCTTTTACTCCATGTGTGACTTACTCAAACACTCCTTAGTATTAAAAAAAAAAAAATCCATGAAGATTTTAGACCTAACTTTCATTTATAAAAATGCGAGAGTAGAGGAACTGACTGATTTTATCGAGAAATCTTAAACATGAAAGAAAAAAAAAGGGGGGGGAGAAGGGCTCTTTTAGATTGCAAGAAACTTAAAAGGAGGTGTAACAATCAAATTCCCTGATTCCAAGAAACTAACAGTAGAGGACTTTTTTTGAGACAATAGGATAAATTTGAACATAAACTGGGAATTAGGTATAATAGAGTTACCATTAATTTTGTGGATATAAACATGGCATTATATTTATAAAGGAAAAATACAGACTTTTAGTGAAGCATGGTGAAGGATATGGGGATTAAATAACATTATGTCTGGGATTTGCCATAAAATAATTCAGAAAAGAGAGCAAGAGAAAGGAAAAATGTAGTAAACGTCGCAATATAATTATTGATAATTGTTTAGTCTGAATTGTGATGGTTCATTTTACTTCTTTCTACTTTTGTGTATATTTCAAAGTTTTGCTTCAAAAAGTTGTTTTAAAAAGCTATATGAACAAAAAAGTCTCCTTTAACCTCATTTCCCTGCAAGGTTCATTCTCTTCTCTCTCTTTTTTTCTCTTGCTATTTCTAGAAATAGCTGTTTGACTAACCACCTCCACTTCCTTATTTACCTACAGCAATTTGATTTTTACACACACACAATCTTCTTGAAACTGCTCTATCAAAAAGTGGTTTATATCAGTCATCTGCTAATTCATTTTCCACTGTAATGCGGAGCAGGAAAGGCTGTCTCACCACAGAGGGAAGGAGACAGGATGACAGCGTTTGCGCGTGGGAGTGGCGGAGGGTCACTCCAAAAACTGTTAACATGATGTCTTAACTTGCATGATTTGTTCACAGACATAAGGTCACCACGCAGGATGTTATAGTAATCCTTTTGAAGAAGTAACTATCAACTATGAAAACCACAATAGCTTTGACTAGCAGAGGATAAATTCCTTCTCTGCTTGCCAACGGATTCGTCAACAGAAAAATAAGGGTGTGTTTAGACATCGTCATCCGCTTCATGAGGATAGTTTGAGGATTCTTGTCACAGGAACAAAACATGCCCTTAAATAAAGAACAAACTCTTCCACGTGACCTCTAAGGCCTGGCAGGATTGGCTCCAGCAGCTCTCCCTTTGGCACATGCGCCCTGTGTTCTGCACTGCAACCCGCATGCCACTGGGTCTTTGCATTCCCTATCCTCTCTGTTCCCTTGAGCACCACTGCCCTTTCCCCATCCTCTCTCCAGAGCTTCTGAGCTCAACACAGTCATTCCTTTCTCAGGAAAACCTGTCCTCCAGGAGGAGACAAATCCTCCTGCGACCTGCTCTCCCAGCTCCTTGCACTGCTCCTTCCTAGCTCTTATCAAGCTATAATTTTACATTTATTTGAGGCTTTCATAAAGTATGTCTTCATTACACTATAGACTCCATGAAGGCAGGGACGAGATTTTATTTGTTTGCCCTCAGTAATCCTTAGTGTCTTCGAAGTAGTATGCTCTTAATTAGTCCTTGATCTATCTCCCAACATGTAAGCCTGGAGTCATTTGATTTCTCTCTCATCTCAACCCATACTGCTCCATACCTCCTATTTATGACCCACATTTATCTGTTCCTTTTCAGGCCAACCCCAAAGCTATATACTATGGGGGTCTCAGGAACTTTGTGATTAAAAAGAGGAGTCAATATTCTCCTAAATCCCAGTTGTTGTATCTAAACCCAACTGCTTTTCCTTCCTTATGTAAAACTTCACTGTCTTTAGTATCTGTCCTCCTACTGGTATACTGCTCACTTCCCAATAACAAAAGGTTTTGAAACTTACTCTTTTAGGTACCTCATGTCCTGCCAACATAACAGTGACTGCCATGGTCATGTGAATGACCCACGTGAAACCTGGTCGTGCAGTCAGTCCCTTGATTTCCTTATCTCCAAAGATCCTGACCTTCCCTCCACCTCAGCTGCACCTAGTCAGACTCACACTCTGGACTTTGTCACTAACCCAGACTAATTCCTATAAGAAATCTTCAACCCCAGTAACCCACCCTGACCATAATCTCCAATATTCCAGTTCTTATTTTTGCCAAAATATGGGTGTTAACTTCAGCTGTAATCTTTCCTGACCACTTTGTAGTGTTTGACAATATTGCCCAAATATTTCTTATAAAAACTCTTAACTCTCATGAAAATCATCTCTCCTTGTCATACTCTTTCTTTTCTCATTCCCTCTTACTCTCATGCATGAGATTTTTTTTTCCTGCCTCTCAAACTATTGCTTCTCCAGTTTCTGTCCTTGCCCACTGCTCTTCTCATTCAGTATGTCTTTCTGGGTGACTCACATAGTTTACATAACTCCCAATTTAAATGGATTGAAATAAGATGAGCAGCCATCCCCTTTGAAGTTCACTAACTGTGCTATGGGTAAATTCAAATACCTAATAGTTTTGTTCACAGCTTTGATATACAAACTAGAAAGGACACATTATTGCCCTCTCACTTTGCCAGTGTAACCATAATTGCTTCCTGTTCTCACAAGTTATGAAACAAGTTATGTATTGCAAGAAATACTGTGATGTCTCACCATTATTTCTTCTACCAATTTTGTGATCTATGAAAATAAACTACAGATGATCTAATAGATTCCTAAAGTTCAATCTGTTTTAACAGTCAGCAAATCTGTTACTCTATGAGTGGATGGATTAATAGCACATAGCACCTAATACAATAGACATTTACCTAATCTGGAAGGATATGAATTCTAAATACCTATTCTGAAACAGGAGCCTTACGTAAGAATACTACTTAGTTGCCACATAGTTATCATACAGTTTCCAGAAGTGTAACATAGTTTCAGATATAAAAAAATAAAATTAAAAATATGCTGGCTGTAACAGAACACTTTTTTTAATTTTTATCAATGCACCCCAGTATCACACTTTATATTCCAACCGTTTTTGAGTCTAGTTGGTAGCCTTAGAGAGAGGTGATTTTTATTTGTGCACGATTCAGCAAAGTTCATTTCCAATGGTATCTAAATGTCCTCATCCTAGAGGGAAATAAGTTGATAGACGACTATGAAAGCACTGTCAGCTGCAGAGTTTAGAACTGTGTCCTCCTTGGTCAGTAAGGTATTCATTGAAAAGCCCAAGAGAACACCAGCGGCAACATTTGAGCAAGTCTTCATTGTTTTTGTCTGAATATATTTAGCACACAACTTTCTGGGAAGGTACCAAGGTAGAATTACCATAACTAACAATACATTTCCTTTCAATGTAAAAGTGGAAGTGATTGCAAGGATTGTTATTTGTGTGGCTCCAAAGAGACACTGCATATTGCTGCATAATACAGTTGTACCATGGAATTTGCAAAGTTTCCTGACATGATCTCATGAAGCACCCGCTGATTATTTTGTTCATCAATTAAATAAGGTTTTAGAACTACAATTTGTTCTACGTCAAAGTGTGCTGCTTTGTACTAATTACTCCATTAACTCTTGGTAAATAGGAGAATAACATCTATACAACATGTCAGTCATGGAATGGCTCTTATATGATTTTTCTCATCAGGTTAATGCTTTGAAGCCATCAGGAGCAGGTTTTCTCTCAATTAAAGAGAAAGCTGGAGCTATCTGTGGAGACCTTAGGAAGAACTGGAAATCTACAGAACTGCAGGTAGAGATTGGTTTACTGGCTTCAAGAACTCCTAAGCTTTCTACTACATTAAGCTTCCTGGAGAAACTGAGTTTAGATGAAGAAGATGCAAAGACATTTCCCTTGCATTAAAACAATGGAAAAATGTAAAAGGTTACACTCTGAATTAGATTTTTAATTTTCATTACAAGGTCTGATAGAATGGTCTACCTCCAGGATCTCTACCTCACAAGGGAAGCACCAGCACCAGGGGTTAAGGCTGCAAAGATCAACTGATAGAGCATAAGTACCAATGGACATGTAACTGTGTTCATATGTCTATTAGGATTGTTAACTGCCCTTATTAGGGCTTTGCTTGCAAAAGTTCCATAGCTTTTGAACTATCTTCCCTGATCCTACTCTTCCCATAAGCTCTCTTATTTTTAATGTGCGATTTTGCAGAAAGTGAACATGCCTTATAATAGATACACCTAAATCATTTCCATTTTATAAACAGGAGAAATGTACATGTATGAGAGACTAAAACCAAGTCACAACCAATTCAAAGGCAGAGTAAAAATTGGGATTTATGATTATTAATTCTTATAAGACTGTTTTAAGTAGTACTTATTCATCTATACTTATTCATTGGAGATATGTGGGTTCATAAAAATTAAAACTTTTCAACTACTTTAATTTTCCTTTTATTTTTACATATTTATTTCCAAAGAGACTGATATATCACTGTAGAGGGACTCAGTGCTTTATGACCTTTTCAGGGCTTCCATGTAACGCATTTTAAGACATGGTTAAAATAAAAGGTATGCAAGTGAAAAATACTACACAGCTTTAGGATTGTGCTTGACAACTTTTCAAAAGATAAAGGCCAACATTCCAAAGACTTTCCTACTGAGTGGAGAAGGGTGGAGACATACTTAGCATCTGATGGTAAGCTGGCTGGTAGAGGGTGATACCTTCATGGTGGATGAGGATGTGAAGGGTGGAGGTGGAAGCCATTGTCCTGCAGGACAGAGTGACACATGGCCAGGCAACAGATGCATGTGATACCAAAAATCAGCCCCGGGGCCATTTTGCCATGTGTGTATGGGTTGCTGAATATCTTTGCATATGACATTTCTCTACGTTAATTAATTATGCACTTGACCTGAGAAACATGTATTGTCCATCTACTGTTTTCTAAGAACTGTGCTCAGCATGAGGGAGAGAGATGAAAGACACAGAGTCTCTGCTCTCAAGCAAGTCCACAGCCAATCACAATCCAGTGTGGTAATGAGTATTTTGTTCTGTGGGAGCAGAGGAGGCACTTCTAACCTGAACTGTGGTCAGGAAAGGCTTTACAATGTGAAGATAATGCTTGAGTTTAGATTCCAGGAAAACCTGGGAGCCTACTAGGTAAATAAAGGAGAGTAGGAGACTTTCACACACAGAGAATGGCATATGTAAAGTCATCAAATAAAGGAGAATATGGGAGTCTGTGGAAAATGCAAGTGGGTGTGATTCAAGCATAGCCTGTGAGTGTGTGTGTGTGTGTGTGTGTGTGTGAGTGTGTGTATGTGCAATATGTGGGTAGTGGGAGTGGTGGGGAAGGAATAGGGGGTTGGAGGTTGAAACTGAAGTCAAGGAGCAGGCAAAATCCAAATCATAGAAGAGCTTGTTTATTAAGAGGTTGAACTCTGTACTTTTTGACAACCACTTTATTTATTCTAAGTTGCTTCCGATATCTGTTTTCCCCCACAGCATTTCCAGACCTTTACGAGACATTTGTCACTACAGTGAATAGAATTCATTGTTACCATTTTAAAAAGGAGAAAACTGAGGCTTACGGCTGTTATGCGAATAGATCAGATTCCCACAGTAAGCAAGTAGTAGAGTTTGAACATTGCCCTAACTAGCCTTATTGAATCCAACCCAAAGAAACATTTCAGGGAGGAATTACTTGTTCAATATGTGTGTGACATTCTATATGGAAACTGTTCATCCATCATTTCATTTATCTGATATTTATTGAATATCTATGATATACTAGGCACCATGTTAGGAGCTTGGGGGGAAAAAATTAGTAAAACATGAAGACTGACCTTAAAGCAATTTGCCATTTGCAATCCCAAACTTCAATGTTAAGACAGGTAAGCATTGATTAAACATAGGAGATGGTTTTCTAGATTGACTAAAAGAATCTCAAACTACTTTGGCTGAAACAATTTCTCTTAGATACCTCAATAAAACAATAAAGGAAAGAGATATGTTGGACTAATAATACAATATAATTTGAGAAGATTGGCTTCAAACATGCTTAAAGAGTTTTTTTTTTAAATGACAGACAGTTCAGATAAAATAACAGATTACTTACAAAATTACATACATAAATGAGTCAGAATACTTGCTAAGCCTCATGTTTACTCATTTAGTGTGGTGGGATTTGAGAATGATGAAAAGAAACAGTATTTGTCTTAAAATGTAGTGCATTTTCCAGCTTGGCAAGTATTAACTGAATGCCTACCGTGTGTCAGGCTGCTTCATAGGTATTTTCCATTCTGTTGTGTAACAGTAAGCAACTTAGTTCCCATGAGTCTCAGTTGCCCATCTGTAAAACAGAGATGCTAATAATACCTTCCTCACCACATTGTTATAAAGATCACATGAGATATCACGAGAAAGCACTTGGAATATGTAGCTTTTCAATAAATGTTTGTTCAGTCTGAATCATAGAATCTTCACTATTATTCTTAAAATAAGACTGAAAGAGCTTTATCAAATCCTATGTTTTAAAGCTGAAAGCTCTTCCATAACTTTATTAAAAATACATATTGTCAGATATATGCAAGCTTTATTTTCGGCAGAAGAACAAATATAATAAAGAAAGTGATAGCAAAGGTCTGAAAATAAAAATAAATTATAGGCTGGATTATAACATTTTAGACAAATTATTCTTAAATGTATTTGAAAGGGCTGTATATTCCCCCAGGAACTTAAAGAAGTGGCATATTTTTTCATATCTTTTCTCTATTATGCACTGCATTAAGATCAGGGCTACTAAATGAAGCAGTCAGTCACATTCTCCACCTAGGGTAAGAAAGTATAAATATCATATAAACAAAGTAAAGCAATGGATTCATCCTGTAAGAAAAAAAAATTGATCAACTTAATCTCATAACCATGAAACAAATACACCAACATATTATGTGATTAAGTGTTGACAACGCTGTAGTTTATATAGATTAAATTGTACCTTTATTTATTTTAAATTTATGTCCCATCTGTTTCTGAAAGAACGTAAGGCAGTGTATAGAATACAAATGGTTTACAGTTGCAAGAGACACTGAAACATAACACTAACAAATCAATAAATTCCATCAAAAACCTAAATAACCTGTGCTTTCCAGTTTCTGGGGAAAGTGTGCTTGGTTGCTTGAGGAAAACATAGACTCGACTTCCTCTTATCCATTCTCTTAGGAGTCTCTTAGGGAAGCTAGAGCTATTCTGGTTGCTCTTATTAAGTACACTAAGTCATGTGGGCTGGGAAGGTGGAAGACTTCTATTCAGCTCACAACAATAATGTGCTAGTGAAACCCCACTGAGGTATATTGTTGCTACGGACTTGATACAATGAATAATAATATGTTAAGATTATAGATCTGGAATATATCTATTTTACAAAGTACATAAGAAGATATAATATTAAAAATATTAGTATATATTAAGAAAATAGCTCTAGAACTTTATACTAGACTAGAAGGAACTTTCTTCCATAACTTCTATTATAGTAAATGATACTCCAATAATGATTCTTTCCTGTTTTAAAATTTTAATTTTAAAAATTTATTATTTATTTACTTCCATTCTAGTGGGAATTATTTTACCGAAAAAAGCAGAATCGTATTTTTCATTCACTCACTCAGCCATTTCTACAACAAACCTTTTTTGAACACTTAATATGTACTGAGCAATGGACATGGGCTGAGGATGCAGTGATGAGTACAGCATGGCCCCTGCCTCAGAGAGTGTCTTGTCTTACTGGGGAAATGAGAAGGTCAACAGGCTTTAAAACCCCACAGCCTCATTGGTGCTATGTGAGCAGGTGGGAGAGAGCACTTCACAGCGATGAGTTTTCAGGATCCTGAGTGAGAGGATAATCTTAAGAATACCGACGATGGTGGTGAAGTTAGTTTTATATTTCACCCAGAAGGGAAACCTTGGACAGTCCTTCCCAGTTCGTGGCAACAATTCAACATATTGGTGGTGCAAAGAGTTTAAGCTGGAGTCAGGTTTAAAATGTTCACCCAAGTCACGCTAAAGAGACAGACTCACCCTGAAGTCAATGAGGAACCACTGGAGAATGTCAACCTGCTCATCATTGAGTTTTAGAGACATTTTCCTGACCGTAGTAGATAGTGTGGAAAACGTACTGGGGTTGGGGAGAGTCAGGAAGAGGCCATCACAGAAATACATGGGAGAGATAACAGAAACCTTAGTAATATAATGGCTATAGGGATGGAGATTTTAAGACTGGCTTCTATAAGCAGGGAAACAAGTCTAAGATTGTTCATTAGGCACAAGCACACAAAGAAGTTTCTGATCTTTCACAGAGATTCCCACATCCTGAGATTGCTCTCCTATCATTAGATCATTCATCTAAACTCAATCGAATATCATCAAGCAGTAAGATGGTTCCGGTTTGTCCCTTTTCAGCTATTATCTCACTCCTTTGCTCTCTTGCCAACCTCCCCCTCTTACAATTATGGTTCTGAAACAGAAAAGCTGGAAACATCAAAACAATTAGTACTTACCTCTTTTTGAATTCCCACAAGTCACTGAGAGGTGTGATGCTGTGAAAAAAATATGATAAGGAGTCACTATATCTACACTTTTACTTAGGAAATCTAGATCTAATACTTGTGACTAAAAGTAAGAAAATTAGAAAAGATATATAGTGTTAGGAAAGATAGTGACCTTGCAGTTAATTTCACAATAACTACGAGTTTATTGCATATATTTTTTCAGTTCTTAAATTTCTTATCAGAAATTGACTGGAATAATAAAACAAAATGGACAAAATACTGAAAATTATTGAAGCTGGGTGACGTGTATACAAGACTTCAATATACTATTTTCTCTACTTTTGGGTATGTTTGACGTTTTCCATAATATAAAGTGTTTTGAAAGTGTTATGGCAATATTATGTGTGATGAATATCCCAAACTGGAAAATCATATAACAATTTTATTAAATTACTTTATCAATTTATTTAGCCTCTGAATTTGTGGGTCTGTTGAACTCATGGTAAGCTTACATTACATTGCTCTAATGTCTTGAGAAAATAGTCCCCCAAATACCTTCCCCTAGAAGATAATTTACAATAAGGATTCAGCCATTTAAAGATAGTGATAAAAATATTATCATTTTCTATCTGAGTAACTTAACTGAATGAAAAATAAATCTTTTGTGCATCAGATAGCCATTAACTTTTTGAAGAACACCATTTTACATTTATTTATGTCCCAACATGTTTCAAATTACTTGATGTGGCCTATGACATATAAAAGAGTGATCTCTGATCCTAGAAAATGGGATATATTTCTCAAAATAAAATCATTGAACCTCAGAGAATAATTTTCACAAATAACTTAATATATAATCGTATTTCATGATTTGCTTACTAATGCAATTTTCAAAGTGGTGATGATTTATTACTATTGCTTTTTAAGGTCAAAAAGGTTTATGAAAAAATTCAAAGCGAAAGTTGTCTTACTTAAAACTGAGAAGGAGAAGATGGTGTGAATTAATTGTTTCCTTTTTTGTCAGAAGACATTTTCAAACAAATTAAACAAAACAAGAATTATAGACCCAGCCCCAGACAGATGACTCTCCAGTGGTAAGGCTCCATATACATTGGTAAAGAGAGAAATGGTAAGCCAGGTTCTCCTCGAAGCCTACAAGATTCAGATAATCTGCAGTTATCCATTTTCCAAATCTGACCTCAAGAAAAAGGTAAACAGTGATACAATATTGGGACAATATCCAAGCCATTTTAGAGGAAGATTCCCCACCCAGGTTGCAAATGAATCAAGTCTGAAGAGACTGTGTGAGTGTCTTGTCTGGAATTCAGAAAGCATTTTCTCATGGAAATAATCTTTCTTATCATGCTTTGGACCGACCCCAGAAAGTCCACAAATTTCTTTAAAATGTAATAGATTTGCAATATGTACTGATAAGGCTGGCAGCTGATAATATTGATAATACTGATAATGCCAGAGTTCTCTAACTCAATGACTTCCTCAAACCCTAGGAGTTTCCCACAATGCCTTTCGTGCTGCTTCCTCTGCTCCCTCTCAAACCCATTTCACACCACTCTCCCCTCACCCTCTGTGCTCCAGTCACACTGGTCTTCCTTGAGATCCTTGAATAAGTCAGATTTGTGTCATCTTAGGACATTGGCACTACCTGTTTTTCTCATTTAGATGCTATCCTCTCTGATTTTAGCAAGGCTGGTTCCTTCTTGTCCTTCAGCCATTCAGAAAAATGGCCCTGGGTACAGCTGCCTAGTAGACTCAACTTAACTATTAGATCTTCTCTGACACACAGTGCAAATTAGCCACCTAATTATTCTATTATGTTATCCTGTTTTAATTCTTTGTATAGCTCAAAAAAAAATCTACCACCTTATACCTTCTTGTTAACTTCTTTGTACATTACGTACGTGCCCTGCTAATATGTAAGCTCTGGAAGAGGGACCTTGTTCGTCAGTACCTCCCATCACCTAGACTAATCACTGACAATAGTAGAGCCTCAGTGCATGAGGGAGGGAATTCAATAAACTACAGAACTACTGTATGTAGTAATTGAGACCATAACTGCCACCAGAATATTTATTCAGAGTCATCTCTTAGGGAACCAGGAACATATCTTCTCCTGTTTCATCCCTGGTGGTGTCAAGGCATTGAAGTTGTCTTTCAACACTCTGGGATGAGGGAAGTAGCTCTAGAGAGGTGCCACTGAATATAGGTGTGTAGGTGGATGGTGTGAGGATTAAGAATGGCCCTGAGACTAACTGAGTGGAGGTGATGGAAAGCTCTGGGGCAGAGTTTTCTCTCCTTATCAATTTCCCTCTGACTTTTTCTCCCTTTTCTCACCTCCATTCTCACTAAACAAGATCGTGGCAAGGAAAGAAGCCAGCTAGCAGCATTAATTGGCCAGCGATGAATAAATATTTCCCCCTTTTCATTTTCTCCTGCCTTTCCTCTCTTCTTCTCTCCCTCCCTTCCCTCTTCCCTCTCTCCACCTCTAATTTCTCCCATTCTTCACACCCTTCTCTTGCATGCTTCAGTCAGTGCTGTTGGTGGTGAAGTTGGAAATTTGGACAGTGACAAGCACCATGCCTGGCGTGCAGTAAGTGCAAAAGGAATCCTTGTCAAGTAGGACAGCATCTACGGCTTTGCTTAAGTCAAGACAGATTACTTCTTTGACTTGCTCTAGGCACTAACAGACATGTCACTCGGCTACTTAAAGGACTTTGATTAGTTGGGTATGATGTTTTTCTGTGAAGCTGACAGGATTTATTAGAGACTCAATTTTAAGACACTTAAAATGAAAAGGTTCAAATAGAAAACACTGCGAATTCTATTGTTTTAAAAGAATAACTTATACTAAATAGGTAATGACTACTTCTATTCCTGAGTTCCTAAATTTACTATTTTGTTTAGGTTAAGACATCTTTTTCCTTTCAGGAGAGGTACTGGAATTCCTTCACTAGATGCTTAGATACTGTTATGGTCTTTTCTAACAGTTATGAAAAGAAGGACAGTTCAATAATAAAGCTAGAGGTTTCTCTATCAGAAATGATTTGTCCCTTATGGACTTAGAGGCGGGACTTACTGATTTGATTGGATGCATTCTTCAACATATCTATTTCTACTTTCCAGCACCAGGGAAGATGAGGAGTTGCTGGTTTAGCAGGTCTCTTTGTCTCCATGCCCACGACAAGGACGTATTACCTGATTGTGCCAGAGAGAAGGCTCCAGCTCGCTTAGCTCCTTCTTTGCCCTTGGATTCTCACAAAGTGACCTCACCTAGAGGCAGCTGTCTCACAGGAAGCTGTGAAGGAGGTGGGAATCCTCATGCCTGCTGATTTTTCTGGAATGACAGACAGCCTAAGAGCCAGATGCAGTAAACTCTTGAAAGCAAAGTTTCTTAAAAACAGTGAAAAAAATATTATAAAAAGCCACATTTACTTTGATCTAGAATTCAAGCAAACTTCAGTGTTTGAGTCTTTGGTAAAATCTCAGAATGGGAATTTGGGGCTCACCATAATTTTCAGGCTTCTTCTTCTATTTACAACTGCCTTAGTGTATGCTTTGGTTTCACATTATGCCCCCACCTTTTCCTGTGAATACAGTTGAACAACAACAACAACTACAACAAAAAACCCGAAAAAAGTTTAGGAACTGAAGTGGTCACATACTGGTCTCCCTGACATCTATTCCTCTTCTGCCAGGTGTAGCAGCCTGTGATCTGGGTGGGATTTGCCCCTCTACCATGTCCCGTGGGGAGCCTTGATTGGTCCTAGACAGTCAGGGAGGTCCTGCCCCTCTGACCATGGTGACTGGCTAAGGAACTCAGGCACAAGCCACTCAGGGCCTTTCTCTGGCCACAGGAATTGATTCTGCAAGTGGCCAGATTCAAACCAGTTAGATGAGAGTTTTTGTTGAAGAGGAATTTGCTTGCTTTCAGAGAGAGTAACTCAAATAAATGATCTCTCCCTGGATATTTTGGTGCACCAGTGTGACATCTGGAGTGTTATGAGCCATTTTGCTTTCCTTGAGGGGGATCCATCTGAAGAAAAAACTAAATTCTAGAGGAAGACACAGCTGAAAAAAAATAAAAAGGAAAATGGAATGGAAATGTTGAAGGTATTGCACTGAGGACCCCAGTTCCATGAGTCAATCAACCGCCTGTTTACTGTTTAAGCCTGTTTGGGAAGGGTTGTCAGTGACTCACAACAGAAAACACTCTAAATGGCATATGTATTAACTGTGATTATAATACTTCTTATAATTTCATTTGTCATTAACATTGATCAGAAAGAGTTGCACAAATGATTCATGCAAAGAATTCTTTGGTTTAAAAGGTCAACTCTACTGTTGAGTAAAACCTAAGGAGGGTTGTAATTTAATATTTGATGACTTTTGATAACAGTAGAAAGATTTAATTTGGTTCCTTTTGTAAGTATATCTCAGGTTTCTTCTTAATGTAAAAATGTAGTTTATCTAATTTTGAAATCATTATACCAGGCAACCAGAGATATAGTCAGAACATTTAAAAAATGACTGAAAATATGCTCACAGATCAACAATTCTAATACTAGCTTCTAATTTCTATTGTCCTTTCTTGAAACTATTTAGGAGATTTGTTTTGTCTTGATGGAATTAAGTATCAATCTTCTCTGGAATAATTATGAATAATCAATAAGCCTATTAATTAGAGGGGTCTCTATTCATAGAAAAACTGTGGATAATAGTTGCTGTGGTACAAAAAGCATTAAAATACAGGTTTCATAAATAAATAATCAAAAAGTTTAAAACATCTGTCCTTTCTCTTTTGTAGAAAATTAAAGTCAGATGAGGAAACTAAACTTAAATTCCCTATTTAGCTGAAATGTAGTCAATAATTGAAATCAGTTGAAACTTTAATTTCATTCTACTCTGTGACTACATTTGTTTGCATCATTGCTCTTGGGGCGGAATGAAAAAGCTGACAAGTAGCTTTATAGAAATTGCTTAATAATTAATTCACTTTCTCAAAAGTAGCCAGAGCACTCAGTGAGTGAGATAAATCCTAAGGATAACAAAACTGAATTAAATATGTCTGTTATAGGTAATCCTGACTGATCTCTTAGTTGTTTCTTCTTTTCTCTGTAGAATTGGATTATTAGTCATAACAGGCAACTCTGACTGCATTTGGGTTCTGTTATTGCATTTCTTTTTTTATCTGATGAAAAGGGTCAGATGAAGTATAATTCATTCCCCTTCTCTGGCCTAGAGTTGCTGGCATATTGCTCAGATGAGAAAAAATAGTTTTGAGGATGATTAGTGTCTCTAAAGATGTTGAAGAAACTCCATGGTGCTTTGTGCTATTGTAGTTGTACTCATGAGTGTGTTTTGCTTGTAAACTGATGTGCATGCTTCATGCATTTAAACCATTCAAACTGACAGTATTCATTATAGTTAAAAAATAGATTTAAAGGCCATTGTGTGTTGTGATAGAAGAAAGCAGAATACCAGAGTCAGCATATTCCTGTGATAATTTTATATTTTTGGCTAGACATTGCTTGGCTAGTAGAATAAGAATAATAAGTTATATTTCAAATATCAGAATAACATACAGTTATGTTACTGTTTTTATTTTGGAGGTTTCAGTAAATATGCAGTGCCTAGAATAGTTCTGGTAATATAACAAACACTTGATAAATTCTTGCCAAATATATTAATTAGAATTACATAGAACTACCATATGATCCAGCAATCCCACTCCTGGGCATATATCTGGAAAAAACCATAATTTGAAAAGATACATGCACCCCAATGTTCATATGAGCACTGTTTACAATAGCCAAGACATGGAACAACCTAAATGTTCATCAACAGAGGAATGGATAAAGAAGATGTGGTACGTATATACAATGGAATACTATTCAGCCATAAAAAAGAATGAAATAATGCCATTTGCAGCAACATGGATGGACCTAGAGATTATCATACAAAGTGAAGTAAGTCAGACACAGAAAGACAAATATCATATGATATCACTTATGTGTGGAATCTAAAAGGATGATACAAGTGAACTTATTTATGAAACAGAAATAGACTCACAGACATAGAAAACAAATTTATAGTTACCAAAGGGGAAATGTGGGGAAGAGGGTTAAATTAGGAGTTTGGGATTAACACATGCACACTACTGTATATAAGATGGGTAATCAACAAGGACCTACTGTATAGCACAGGGAAATCTACTCAATATTGTGTAATAACCTCTACAGGAAAAGAATTTGGAAAAGAATGGATATATGTATATGTATAACTGAGCCACTTCGCTGTACACCTGAAAATACCACAACACTGTAAATCAATTATACTCCAATATAAAGTAAATATTAAATTAAGAAAAAGAATCACATTAAATATACTGTATTTACTTACTTAATATACTTTATTTTTTAATTAATTAATTAATTTATTTATTTTTGGCTGTGTTGGGTCTTTGTTGCTGCGCTTGGGCTTGCTTTTACTTGCGGTGAGCAGGGGCTACTCTTTTTTGTGGTGTGCAGGCTTCTTATTGCCGTGGCTTCTGTTGTTGTGGAGCACAGGCTCTAGGCGCACAGGCTTCAGTTGTTGTGGCATGTGGGCTCAGTAGTTGTGGCTCGCGGGCTCTAGAGTGCAGGCTCAGCAGTTGTGGCGCACGGGCGTAGTTACTCCGCGGCATGTGGGATCTTCCTGGACCAGGGCCCGAACCCGTGTGCCCTGTATTGGCAGATGGATTCTTAACCACTGCAACACCAGGGAAGTCCAATATACTTTTTTACCAAGGATTTGAGTAGGTTTAAAAAATACACAAAATGAAAAGTAACTAAAGTAAATAAATGAGAGAATTAGGGCAAAGGAAAAATATGGACAGGAAAATAATAAATCTATGGTAAAGTTGGCATACAGAAATGCATATATTTTGTTGTGAAAGGTTGGCAGTGATTTTCTCTGTGCTCCTAGAGGCCAAATCAAAGAAGAAAACAGGATCAAATAAATGCAATTGGTGTGTCCTTGAGATAAAACAAAAAACAGTTATTCGGAAGAACTTTTTGACCAAGAGACCTGGGGATCATTTCTGATGTGTCTTCATTAATGCAACAACTATCATTAACATTGCCAGTTTTGCATATTTAAGTAAAAATAATTCATAAAGGTCTAAAGCAATACAATTTAAACATGTAGTTCTCTGATAAGAGAACTTTACTCTGATGATAAAGAGCTCTCACTTTGGGATCACACACACTGATGTGAAGACTAGTGTGTTCATATTAATAATGAAGATAATTAATAGCTACACATGACATGGCTATAAACACACAATTAGGTAAATGTCTTAGCACAGGGCATGGAATAAGTGCTCAAAGGATGGTTATTTCTGAATTCATTTATTAGTTCTAACAGGTTTCTGTTTGATGACTTTAGAATTTTCTACATATAATGTTATGCCATTTGCAAAGAACTGGCATAGTTCAGATGCCTAAGATACTAGGGGAAAGGGCACTTTCCTGCAGCTGGTTTGGCTCTTGGAGCCTTGGAGAAGGTGTAGCCTTACTTATTATAAAATAATTAAGAATAGGAGGGGCTCAGTAACTTGAGTAACTGGGAAAGGTGTAGACGCAATTAATTTAGCTGAACCCTCTCTCCATTTGGACTAATTTCACCTATGAACTTGGCCAGCCTCACTTTGGTTGGTTGCAAGAATGTAAACATTCTATGATCTCTTATCTAGTTTGTCTCAATGCCTTGCTGAAAAATATATGCTTCAAAATTCAGTGACAAGACATATGTAATCTAGTATGTTGCCCTCTTTCAATACCGTAAGTTTCTTTTTTGAACATCACTACTCAAACTTTCCTCACTGATTTATTGCCTTTCTAAATTTCTTATCTCCCTATAAAAAGTTCATCACTGCATCTCCCCACGTCCTTCCTTCTGACCCTCTTCTTCTGGCAAGCCTCTTCAATTCAGCTGTTAAGATCAATAGTCCCCAGTTCAAAAATAGGCATATTATGAAAGGTTATTTTAATGTTTGTTACTTGGAATCATAATGTACAGTCTAACAAAATTTATAAAAGTGGTGGTTGGTTTTCCAAACTAACAAGCAAAAGTTTACTTAATCTCTAATATAAGTGTGGTACTGTTCATTTATAATGAATGGGAGAATAAGACAATGTTACTGCAGTATTAAACTAAAGGAATAACTAAGAGGAAAAAACTAATGACATTGAATAATAAATAATGATATATGCATTAAAAAATTTTTTTCATTAAAGGATCATAAGGAGCATCTTTTGTGGAGATCATAGTAAGGCTAACTTTTATTATTATGAATAATTTTTATCTAGAACTAAATAGTTCTCTATTCTTGGATATAAATGTACCCAGGTCGCACTTGATATCATTCAGTCCGTCTTATCTTTTGGAGATCTGCATGGGTCTGGAAAAATAATAAACCCTCCTCCATGATTGTGGATTTTTGATTTCTCTTTTTCCTTTCTCTTTGTATTCCTGCACCCAAATCTGCTCTCTCACATCAGCCTTATTCTGGTTTCCATGAAAAAGAAAAAGTAAAAAGACACTCTTGGCAAGCATCTTGTGGTGCTCATAGCTTTCCTGAAGATCTAGAGGCATCACTGGAGAGGGATGAATCACACACTCTCACCTCCCTGGCTCACTCTTCACAATCTGCTCCCTCTGCAGAGCTTTCTCTCTGGACACATGGATCCCCAGGAAGTGCCACAATTGGTCAGGCGGAGCAGTACTGCCAGCACCCTAACTTCCCGGCCCTCTTGATTCTCTCTCCTCCTACCATCCAGCTCCTGCCAGGTGGTCCTCTCCCCACAGCTCTCTCTCTGGGATCTCACTGCTGCTTCACTTCCTTGTCCTTCAGGTCCAGGCATGGTAAGAGTCCCTTGCTCCTACTGGCTCTGGGGTGTTACACTACCCCACGGAGAGTCCACATCTCACCCATACTTTCTGAAGAGTCCCTTTATTAAACTCTCATCAAATTACTTAATTGGTACATGACTCTGTTTCCAGTCATCACTCTGGCAGAAGTGAGATAATACTTACCGAGTTGCTCTTGTGTCTTAACCCAGAAATAGAGCAAATCACATCAGGCTAATGTGAAAAGGCTTCTCTAGGTAATAAACATATAACAAATAGTTTTTCTTGGGCTACTGAGCTTGATCGTCTCAGTTCAGCAATTTGGCAAAAAAAAGGAATGAAGTACTGATACTGAGGGAATGAAGTACAACATGAATGAACCTTGAAAACATGATGCTAAGTGAAAGATGCCAGTCACAAAAGACCACATATTGTATGATTGCATTTATATGGAATGTCCAGAAGAGGCGAATCTATAGAGACTGAAAGTACGTAAGTGATTGCTAGGGTCTTGGGGGATGGAGGAATGGGGAGTAATTGCTAATGAATACAGGGTTTCTTCTTGGGCTGATAAAAATATTCTAAAATTAGATAGTGTTGATGGTGGCACAATCATTTAAATATACTAAAAAACACTGAATTGTACACTTTCAAAGAGAGAATTTTATGGTACCTGAATTATTTCTAAATAGAGCTGTTATATAAAACTTTGTCTCAGGAGAGTTAAAAAATCAGTTTATTTCACTTCTGTCATAATACAGCAGGACAATTTTCAGTTCTCTTAAATTACATTCTAACATGGGCTGTGTAAAAATCAGTATTCATTTGTTTGATATTTTTTGTCCTTATGGACAGCCTATAAAGGGCTTGAATATAGAGGCACTTATAAAGGAAGGATAAGTGGCCAAAAGTTCTTTATCCCAGTTTTCAGTCAACATTACCCACATGTCCAAGCAATTGTTGGAATAAAACTTGGGACCTCTGGAGAAGATCTTTGACCTTCATCCTGCCACCACACTGTTTCCTAGTTCTCTGCCTTCCTTGTGACCATGACTCTAAGGTCTTCTTCTGGGGAAAACCACCATTTTATACTGTGATAGGAGTTTCAGATTCCAGCTTTAATCCTGACTTGAGTAGATGAATGTAAGCAAGAGTTATACACAATCTCAGGCCAGGGACAGAGCAGGCAATTCTTTTATAGCAAAGTTTCTGAAAATAAGGTGAAAGAAAACACATTGAGCCCAAAATGTTGGTTTCAGTAGGAACAAAGCAAGTACTAACCTGACCCAGAGGGAGACTCAGTTTTAACAAAAGTGGAAACAGTCTCAGAACAGAACCCATCTGAGTTACTTGCAATTAATTGACTTTAAAAGTCATGAAAATTAAAGCCCATCCAATGGCCTTTAAAAATTCGAGTCAGTGACTTTGAAAGTGCTCTCTATATTTTAATGGCACAGGTAATCTTGTGCTCAGATTGGAGGGGTCTCTTGGGGAGATTTTTTTCATCCTTTGAGAAAGAACTGAAAATTAACAAATTGATTTCATTTGGGGTATAAACCTTTGCACAGCTCTTGCAATATTCATTGAAAGGTATTTAGCACAGAAGGAGGACCTACAAACTGGCTCATAAAAAGAAAGCAAAAGCAATTACACCCCCTTCCTCTGCATCACTGTAATATTTAGTAGAGCTGTAAGAAAACACAAGGCCGAGCAGCAGCACATTGCCTCAGTTAGTTTACAAGATCTTTTAACCAGAGCTTTTTGGGGGTAAGAGGGCAATTTTGAATCAAGAAGACTTTGTTACTACCTGTTAAAAATTTACAGAATATTTTGATCCCTTTTAGTCATGTCTAAGACTCTTAGGTGACTTCCATGTCATGAGGCATTTGTGGAGCAAAGGCAAATATGTTAATGGACAAAGGATTTGGAATCAAAGGTAATAGTGACCAAAAAAAGTACAGGAGAGTTTTTAGGTGAGAATAGAACAGAAAATGAAAGCTCTTATTTCCCAAATAGTGACAAATCCCAGGAGAATGAAAAGGGGCTCTGGATTGAGGCCATTATAGACAGTCTGCCACTTTGCTTTTGATCAGGATTAAAATGCAAACTAAGTTATGTTTAGCATTTTATTAAACCCCTTAGAGAATTATTCCTTACATTGTTTTCGATTACCCAAAAAAGTCAAATAATGTTTTATTTTTTAAAGAAAATTAACAAAAGGAGGCTTTATTCCATGTAACACTAAAATACATTTCTATTTTAAAATGTCAGGTAATAAATAAAGTCTGACCTTGGGATACTTTTCAGGAAGTCTGATTAAAATGTCATCTTAAGAAATATTTGAATGATAATTTTCCTTTTAAAGAAGAAACTGGTGCTCAGTTGATCCTTGGTATTATGAAGAGGTGAGTGTATGAATCAATAAATCTTGATACATTCATTGGAAACATTGATCTTTGGGTTAAAGTGAAGCTTTACATTTTGAGTGTGTTTTAAGTGATACAGAGCTTGATCGTGATTTGCAAACTATAGGTCTCAGATTTTGTGTTTCTTTGGAGGATAGAAATGTTTAATGAGTTTTGAGTTGATTTTGGAGGCTTTAAAAGTTTTTGAGTACATAATAGGGCACAAATTCCTTAAGAAGAAAACCATTAGCTTTAGGTTCTAGGTGTTTTGTTTTGGTCACAAGCTTTTCAGTTTAAAAACTAGTTTATCTCTTGCGGGCCAACAGGCAGCCACATGCAGGATTCCGGAACACTGGAACTTCCTACATGACTATGATCTTTTCTTTGCCTGTAACAATCACATAAGTTTGAAAGAGTCTCTTAACCATTGGGGGTACTTATCAACTTTCTCTCTTGGAAAAGCTGGAACAGCCCTTGAGATTCTGCATTATTTTTGTGTGATCACATTCCAGTGGGAAACAGCCACTTAGCCAAATTTACATCAGCACTTCAATGATAGCTACTGGAAATTAAGCACAGACAAAAATGTTGCTCTCTGTTGCATTTTTGGGGCTCTTATAGCCTGTAAAAAAAATAGATATATTTTGACTCTTCCTTTCCACATTTTTTCCCTATGATGAAAAATATTTTGAGCAAATAATGAAGTGTTGGCATTTGATCATTCCTAAGAACCCACTAAATAAAAGAAATTGTACCATGCTGTATTAGTCTCCTAGGGCTGCCGTAGCAAAGTATCACAAAATGGGTGGCTTAAAACAACAGAAATTTATTGTCTCACAGTTATGGAGTCTGGAAGTCTGAAATCAAGGCATCAGCAGGGCCATGCTCCCTCTGACACCCAGAAGGAAGAATCCTTTGCTTCTTCCTAGCTTCTGGGGGTTTCCCAGGAATCTATAGTGTTCCTTGGTTTGTAGATACATCACTGAGACCCTCTGTCTTCACGTGACATTCTCCCTGTGTGTCTTTGCATCATCCTTCCTGTGTATCTATTTCTGTGTCCAAATTTCCCCTTTTTATTCTGACACCAGTCATATTTGATCAGGGCCCACCCTAATGACCTCATTTAAACTTGATTACCTATGTAAAGATCCTATTTCCAGATAAGGCCATATTGTGAGGTTAAGATTTCAACATATCTTTTTTGGGGGGGACACAATTCAACCCATAACACATGTCATCCATACAAATTTCTGAATAATCATGGAACACAAGGTTTAATAATATAATCATGGAACACAAGGATTAATAAATATAATCTTTGGTTTATAGCATCAAATGTTCTCTTACATGTGGAAGCAGGATGTAGGTCTTTTTTTTTTTTTTTTTTAAAGATTTATTTATTTTACTGATTGATTGCTATGTTGGGTCTTTGTTTCTGTGCTAGGGCTTCCTCTAGTTGCGGCAAGCGGGGGCCACTCTTCATCACGGTACGTGGGCCTCTCAGTATCGCGGCCTCTCTTGTTGCGGAGCACAGGCTCCAGGTGCGCAGGCTCAGTAGTTGTGGCTCACGGGCCCAGTCGCTCCACGGCATGTGGGATCTTCCCAGACCAGGGCTCGAACCCGTGTCCCCTGCATTAGCAGGCAGATTCTCAACCACTGCGCCACCAGGGAAGCCCAGGATGTAGGTCTTGAAAAGGAAGAGGACGAGTGGTTGCAGAGCTGCCCCAGCAAATACCTAGTGCCCTCTGGTTGATGACATCTGTAATGGTCCACCAGTCAGCTCTCCATCCCACCAGAGAGTTAAGTAATTGACCTCAGTTTAGAACTCGCAATTGGAGTCAGGATTCAGACCCAGGCAGCCAATCTCAGAACCTTCATGCTTGATCACTCCAGAGACCCAGCTTTTAATTTCACAACTTAAGAAACTAAAGCTCAAAGAAAAAGCCTTTGGGGAAGGGTTGCCAAGGCTTCTGAGGAGTGCTGGTCTTTATTTTCAGGCTTTAGGTAGTTCTTTGTACACCTCAGGATTTCTGATCAGTAAGTAGAAGTAAACGGCAGCTATGAATGTATTCCTCCATTCTGTACTTTTCTGTTCTGCTTCCTGATGACACAATGAACTGATTTCAGTAACTATCTCACACACACATCCCCACACACTCACATACATACACTCATATACACACTCACTTTCACCCCCGCACTCACACATACTTACACACATACATACTTACACACACACAATGACTTTCCTTCTTCAAAGTCTTTGCTCAAAATGTCTCCATCGTCTAGAATGCGCCTCATCAAATCCCATTCCACTCCTCTTTCTCACCTCAATCCAATTTCTCACACACATCTTACTAGAATAAACTACGGGGTAACCTCCCCCTGAATCTCTACTTTGCCCTGTAACCGTCTGCCCAGCCCCAGGCTGGGAGAGATGCACCTCTTCTGTGGGCCTCTGCTCCCCAGTACCCTGCACAGGCACCGTTACTAGATCTATCAGTCTGCTTTTATAAATCACTTCTTGGCCAGCTTCTTGAGGGTAGACAGTAGATACTTAATCATTCCTAGTGCTTAACAGAGTACTTGGCACACAGCTCCCCTTAGAAAGTATGTACTGAATAAATGAATGAGTGAATAAATGAAGGAATGAAAGTGGAAAATGGGGTGAAGCTGGAAACTGACTGCAGTCACGAAGCCACCTCATCCCACCTAGATTTTATTAAATGGGTCAGAAGTACTTCATCATATATTTTAAGAATATTTTTCAACCTGCTCAGCCAAGAGACCCCATGGATGAGCAGAGTCAGAGGAACTGGAGCGGGTGTGGGGAGCAGTAGCTGGCAGGAGAGAAGCCACCTGGTCAGAGACTACAAACGTTCCCCTTTTTGGTGACAGCATCCCGAGTCAGGTTGAGGCAGGAGATAGATGGGTCCCTGGGACAGACAGCTGGTATTTGTCAAGTGTAGTAAAATTGAAGCTTTGTTTGCCCCCAGACACTCCAAGACAAAACTAATGGCAGAAGCTGAGCTCTGCTGAAGTAAAGAGATAAGATGACCACTCCTGAGGTCAAGGAAAACTTCCCTGTCTGCACATGTACAGGAAGACTTGGGGGTCAAAACGGGAGGGGGCACCACCCCATAATAATTGTGGGCATGCACCCACAGTCCTCTGTGATGGAATCCATCTTAGCAAAAAGTTGCACATGCATGTTGGGAAGGGTCCTAGGACTGGTCAGGTGTGAAAAAAGAAACAAGATAATTGGCCAAATGTAAACAAAGACCTGGAAGGACTGTCCTACATAAGTGAGTTAAATCAGGGGTCCCCAACCCCTGGACCATGGACCGGTAGTGGTCTGTGGCCAGTTAGGAACCGGGCCACACAGCAGGAGGTGAGCGGTAGGTGAGTGAGTGAAGCTTCATCTGTATTTACAGCCGCTCCCCATCATTCTCATTACTGCCTGAGCTCCACCTCCTGTCAGATCAGCGGCGGCATTAGATTCTCATAGAAGCACGAACCCTATTGTGAACTGCACATGTGAGGGATCTAGGTTGCACGCTCCTTATGAGAATCTAATGTCTGATGATCTGAGATGGAGCTGAGGCAGTGATGCTAGCACTGGGGAGCAGCTGCAAATACAGATTATCATTAGCAGAGAGGTTTGACTGCACAGAGACCATAATAAATCAATTGCTTGCAGACTCATATCAAAACCCTATCAGTGGGTGTCAAGTGAAAACAAGCTCAGGGCTCCCACTGATTCTGCATTATGGTGAGTTGTATAATAATTTAATTATATATTATAATGTAATAATAATAGAAATAAAGTACACAATAAATGTACTCCGCTTGATCATCCCAAAACCATCCTCACCCCACCACCTCCAGTCCTTGGAAAAATTGTCTTCCACGAAACTGGTCCCTGGTGCCAAAAAGGTTGAGGACTGCTGATTTAAATCACCTGTTTACTGCGTTCCTCATTCAGGACGTTGGCACTCCTCTCCGGGTGTTTATTTCTGCCTTGCTTCTGACTTAAATAAATAGTTTCTCTGTGTTCTCTCCCATACTTTGTGCCATGTCTCTAATAATATACTTTGTATCTGTTTTTGCCTCCTTGAAATACATTTTGTGTTCAAATGGGGCAAGAGCCAGGGAACTTTGCTTATAGCCTCTAGCCCCTGGTGGACTCGTGGCTGAGTTCAATTCCTGAGCACGGAAATAAGATCCTGCTTCAAGACTGCTGTCCCTCTGAGAACAAGGTGAGAGGGCACCTAACCCAAAATGAAGGGTCACAAGCAGCTAGGTCCACCTGGAGGGCTACCCAGCAGCTTTCTGTGTCTTATGGGGATAATTTCATCTCCAAGTGTATTAAAAAGCAATCAAATGAGAGAAAAAGATTACCTAGTGACGTTTGAAGCTGTGAAGTAGAATGTTCTGAACTGTGGGAAGAAAACTCTCGTATAACCTTCAAACCAGCCTCCTCTCCAGTGCTTGGCAAAGTGTTAAAAGACACTTTTTCTTTTCCAAGGACATTTGCAAGTGGATTGATGTTTGACTAAATCAGACTCTGGACTGTGCTGCCAATTTTCACTGCCTACTCCTTGTGGAGGCTGTGGAGTAATTCTAAAAAAGACTGTCTATTGAAAAGTAAGGTTACAAAAGATATTATAAAAATTGATAATGCATTAGAAAAAAACCTAGTTTAATATATTTTTCACCACAGAAGAGAGAAATGACCCCCTGTTCGTCTAGCGAAGGGGAAACAACTCTGAACGTGGACTCAGAAATCTGGACATGAATTTGAGCTCTGCCTTTATTGGCCAGGACCTTGAATAAGTTATCATGAATGTCAGTTTCCTAATCAACAAAATGGTGAAATAATGCCTACCTCACAGGATTATTATGAAGAGAAAATAATTAATGTAAGAAAAAAAAATAAGCTAGTGTCTGAAACAGAGTAGTATCTACATTATTTAATGGAAATGAATAATTTACCTGCTTTAATTGCTTAAAAAGCTAGTGTTTACCAAAACATTTCTCTTTTTTTGTCGATAATCTCAACCACAGTTTTAGTCACCAATAAAATTAAATACTAGGTTCCTAATATGTTTCTAATCTGGTATTTTTAAAAAATCTCCAATATTATTAATCCCCAGCAGAAGGGGCGAAAGTTGGTGGGAAATCCATGGACAGAAGAGCAACGACATCAACAAAGCCCAGGACAGAGTCAGTAGCAGGGTGATCGCTCAGCTGTGGCCTGATTTTCCCTGGCATTCCTCGAAAAATAGGGGAGGGACCGGAGCATAATGCAGCTAAGTGGTGTCCAACTCTCTTAAATCAGGGACTTTCAGATTAAAAAGAAAAAAAAGCAACACAACAAAACACCAAGTGCAAATTCCTTGGTGCTCTCCCTTCAGTTCTGAAGAATCAGAGTCTCTGGGAGTAAGGCCAGGGTATACATGATTTTAAAAAGCTCCCAGGTGATTCAGCCACTTTGAGGAGCCACTGTCAGAGGTAATACTTTGAGATTTATACGTAGCTTTTTCTGACATCATTAATCATGATTCCAAAGCACAAGGTGTAGCAGAGGATAATATTTGTCAAATATGTAAAATTCTACTTAGCACTAAATTGTGAGGAATAATCATCTGTTATGTAAGATGTCATTCTTTTCTTCCATTTATTAACATGTGATCTTCCTTTGAATCTGCATAGAACTTCAGTAATTTTTTTAAAGTTTTTTTTTTATGTTGGTGTATTGCCTTCTTCATTCAAGAAAAACATCTGTGGGTTGGATTCCTCATTAAATTGTTTCCAAACACCAGGCACTGTTGAAGCTCTCCTATTCTAACATTTAGTCTGTATAACAACACTGTGAAGCAGGTACTATTGCTATTCCTGAGCCAACAGCTACCAAGAGCTTAATTATTTGCCTACAATCACACAGCAAGTATCAGCGCCAAGATTTGAACCAAGGTAGTCTTGTTTTTAACGTTCTTCACTATTATTACCTTAGAGGGATTAATTGCACCATCGTTAAGCATAAGCCTTGGAGCCAGGCTACCTCTATTATCATTCCATACATACAGTGTAATAGCTAAGGACATATGAGTACATTGTGCCTCAATTTCCTCCACTCTAAAATGGGGTTAACTCATAAAGTTGTTATGAGAATGAAATGTGATAGCACATGTAGATTGTGAGGCACCTAGTGAGCACTCAATACACATTGACATCCAGTCACTATTGAATGGCATCTAAACTGAGACCTGGAGATTGTCAAAGAATGAGCCCTGTGAACAGAAGGGATCATCTAGGTCAGTTCAATCTGATAACGTCTTGCTTTATTAATACCCTTTTGAAATGCTAAGAGCCTCCCTCAGTAGAAACACACCTGTAATCCAAACCCAGAAAAAAATAAATTACTAGTCTGCAGGCAAAGCTAAAATATACTCATCTGCTATTGATTTGTCAATTGACAAAGTGAAATAAATAAGAATGAAAAACAATTTAAGTTTTCATATAGATTTTCCTTTTATTTATTTCACTAGCCTTGCATTTTTCTTCTCTGAGAATATTAGTGTGAGACCTTTCCTATATTTATTGATTTAGAGAAACAGAACATATTTTGTAGCCCCAAAATCTCAAGAACTGCCTCAAATATACTCTTGCAATGTATTTTTCCCTACCACCTCTTTTTCCCCCAAGGTCTATCTATTCCGTAATTATACATAGCTCAAAGTTTAAATCACAAACTGACTGAAAAAATTATCTAGATTTTTAATATTTATTTGAGAAATGTCCTGGTCTGCATTTTCTTTTTTTTTTACAGTCATTTGTTGGAGATTTTTAAAAGTCAGTTTCCACTGTGACTGAGAGGGCAAACACTGTTCTAATCACCTAGGCTGACCTGGATTAAAAAAGAAGTGAAAACTGAACTTGTTGATGACAACATCGTGGTATTATTTAGCTCTTACTGACATCTAATAATGTAGCAGGCTTTATATATCAAGTAGAATTAGGTAGAGCACTTGTCTGGTGGATTTATTTCACCTGGACTGACAGATTGGTAAACTAAAACCTGAGAAGTAGACAGTCAGTGATATTCACAGATGAGATCTGTCAAGTAACGGAAGTTCTGTAAATCTGAACTCTGTCATCTCTAATCTCACGCAAGGTGCGCCCCCGGCAAAATGAAGTTAGGGGAGTTTATATCCTTGGTGTCCCTTCTTCCCTTCTGGCCTCCTTACTCCTCTGCCTCTCAGTTAAAGTGGATAGAGTTTGTTCCAAACAATCCCTGTTTTAAATTATCAGTGATGACTACTGCAAATTTATTGGTGGTGATGGGTGGGGGAGGCAGATATGTTACCTACTGAGAGGATTTATTAGAAAACCAAACCTCTTCAAGACTCCCAGCAACATGCTGTAAAAATTGCAGTTTCATTAGTGATCAAACTTGATAATCTTGAGCAGCAATCCTTGTCCCCCCTTCCACTCAAATTCCTTCCTCCAACTTCCTTAGCTGGCTCATAGTCTGCTTCTGGAATTAGTTTTATTCAGGAAATAGGATACTGTCTTGAGAAAAAGTGGCTCATGAGATTATCTCAAAGATATACATTTTGAAAAGAGAGCATAGTTATTTGACACAAAAATGTGAATAGTTTGTTCAACAAATATTTATTGTGCAAATACTACAGAACAAAGAAAACCCCCTGCCTTCAAGAAACTCACATTCTAGTAATACGATAAAGGTTGTTCTAAGCAAATGGTTGGGTGGGACAGCTCTTTGTAGAAAAGCACAAAGAATCATTTGAATTTTTACTTCTAGGCATCTTTCCTAGAGAAATAGACCTGTATATAAGTAAGCACATATAAATTTGTCATTGCAGCATAATTTTTACAGTGAAAAATTTGAAACATTTAAAAATATCCATTGATGAGGAATCGTTTTATAGTTTGTATGATTGTTACAAGTCAAAACCTCAGGTATGAAAACAAAATTGGTAATGTTCTTTATTTTTCTGTAACTCAAGATAAAGATGCTAAGTTCCCATTTAGTCTGATGGCAGAAAACTTACTCTGATCACTTCAGACAAACTTGGTCGGTTCAGGACTTTCTTCTTCTTTCCTTCCCCCTGGAATGCCTGGTAAATTCCCAGGTACTAAAAGAGCTTCAGACTTGGGGTTAGGGAGCCATTGCTTGGTGTCTGCCACACTGGCATCTGCTGAAGGGTGTGATACCATTCTCAAGGCGTAGACATCTGTTATACCTTCTTCTGGGAATTCAATCCCTTCTCACCACACCTACCAGCCCACTCCCAGCCTTCCCTAGATGGCTGCCACCCTATCTGCTTCCGGTTCAAGGGTGGCATGGCTTTCCTGTGGAGAAAGCCATTCCCCCTTCACCACCAAGATGTCCCTTCGTACTATGCAGGCTCTCTTGTACCCATGCTCTCTCTCAGTGTATTTTCCCATCTTCTGGGGAGTATGGGAAAATCCAGCTCTTCTCCCTCCTGACTATGGGCAGCAGGAGGTCTGACAGGGTCGCCTCAGGGCCCCTCCCTTCTTGGAACTACACTTGTCATTTTTAGCCAACTGCTACTGCATTTGCTGTGATAGTGAAGAGAGCTGTGAGGGGCCTACTGCCTGTCAGGGTCCCAGACAGGAAGCAGAGAATGAGTTCTCTCTACACTCAGATAACACAAAACTTATCTGAGGGTCTGCAGTTCTATTGTTCTTCCCTGAGGCAGACTGTATTTTCAAATGATAGCCACAGGCATATCTCCCAACTCACATGCTTTTCTTTCAATGAGACTTTGACATTCCTCTCACCAAGAGGTCGGGTGGGTCTCTGTCCTCTTCCCTTGAACCTAGGCAGGACTTCGTGACTGCCTCAACCGGTCGTGTGTGGTACAAATGACGCTATGCGACTTCTAAGCAAGGTCGTAAAAAAGTCATGCACTCTGCCTCGTTCTCTTGGGACACTTGGCTTTGGAGTTCTGAGCTGGCATGTAAGGAGTCTGGCTGAACTGAGGCCACTCTGCTCTGAGGAAGCCCAGACTAGCACGTGTGTAGCAGAGGCCACATGGGTGGCCCTGAGACTTGGTGAAGAGGGACAGTTGCCCAGCCAGCCCCAGCTGCCACCACTGCTGTTCTGCTCAAGCCACTGTCTGGCTGCTGCTGAATGGGAGGGTCCTGAGCCAAGACTGGCCAGCCAAACCTCTCTTGAATTTCTGACTTGCAGAAATTTTGAGAAGTAATAAGAGAATTGATTCTGTTTTAAGCCACTAAGGTTTTGTGGTAATTTGTTATGAGGTAACAGATCATTGGGACCTCCCTCCCTCCATTAATTTAATGGTACCTGGTCAAAATGTTCTATCCCCAAAGACCCAAGTGGACACCTGACCTTCCAATCCCTTGCATCCCCAGGACTAGCAACATTAACTGGTGTGCTGGTGCGGGTGGGGATGGAGGAGAAATAGTTATTCTGCCTCTTCAGCTGTTCTCTTTCCAAGCTATTGTTTATGGATTTTTATTTTTTCAGCTCTGCCTGAATTTTAATTTTGAGTATCAAAACTAAGCACAAAAGCAAAAACAAACAACCTTTTGTCAAAAGAAAAAAATGACTTTTAAGACTTTTTTTGGCCATGATTCTCCAAAGATTACTTAGAAGCTTAAAAGTTAAGAAATGAACTAACTGAGTCATTTGGGTGTGTTAGCACTCCTCTGAAGCAATGAATGCTGCTAACTAAACAGAAGAAAGGGTCAGGGGATAAATGTCTATGGAAGAAATAAACTTTATGACCATATTAATGCTTGATCTTATTGCTGTTTAAAAAAATAAACTACAGTGAGTCCTTACTATAAACTAGTAGGCATCAGGTAAAAATAGTGAGGTAAACCTATGTGGATCCTGGAAATATTGTTAAATAAAAAAGCAAGCTGCGGAAAAATAAGTATGGTACCATACCGTTTAAGTAAAAACATTTTTTAAACAAAACAATGAAACAAATACATATACATATTTATTCATGAATGCCTATATAAACTCTAAAGCAATCAGGGGAAAGCACTGGTTTATGGAAAAGTCAGGAACTTTATTTTGTATGATTTGAATTCTTTATTTTCTAGAGTGAGTAAATATTAATTTGGTAATCAAAAATTTTAAAAATTATGTTAAATTTAAGAATGAAATGCCTTAAGAGAACTGAGCTATCAATCTGCCATCAGTATTAATAAATGTACTCTCGCATCCACAAACATTAGGATATAGTTTATGGAAAAATATAACAAAGATTAAAGTTCAAATCAGTTTTTGAAATAATATAAAAATCTTATATTTCTAAATTTTAAGTTTGTAAGTTATAAGAAAAAAGTTATGACATGTTTCCCAAAATGTCATGTCTTTTAGATATTGTTACAAATTTTAAATATCATTTTGTTGCATAGCCAGAATAATCATTTTTCTCCTGACACTAATTAACCCTGGAATTCTTAGAATTATTGTAATAGCTCATAAAACTACCCACATCATTTGTTCATTAATTAAGTCAATATATATTTAATGAGTGGCTACTATGTGCCAGGAAAAGAAGTTGGGCAGAATTTAGAATAGAGATGATCCCTGCCCCTGTGGAATTTACAGTCTAGTGGAAGAGAAAATAATTTATAATCACGCAAATTAACATAAAATTACAAATTAATTGAGTCCTCTAGAGAAGTGGTTTATGATCTCAATCAGGGGTAGTTTTGCCCCCAAGAAGACATTTGGTAATGCATGGAGACAAATGACTAGGGTGCTATTGGTATCTAGTGGTAGAGGCCAGAGGTGTTGCTCAGCATCCTACAATATATAGGGCAGCCCCCTTCCGCACACAAAGAAACACCCAGCCCAAAATGTCAATAATGCCAAGGTTGAGGAACCCTACTATAAAGGAAAAATATAGAGTATTTAGGAGCATATAGTGATAAGGGGGTTGGGAATTTAGGTAAAGCCTCTCTGCTATCCAGTACAGAAGTTCACAGAAAGTTAAATTACTCACCAAAGACAAAGGGCATACTTGTCCTGTCCTGATTTCTTTGCTTGCCAACATACACAGAAGTGTAGACTTCAAATAGAGAAGGTTCTTCGTTTCCTTCTCTAATGAGAGAGTCAGAAAATGAGAGGATATTTGGAGAGCCCCAACTTGAGGAATGAAGGCAGAAGATGGAACAAGACCATCTCAGTAATATAATCAGCCTTGTAGGGTAAGAATCATGATTATCAGAAATTTGACTTAGTTTCTTACTTATTTCTCTTGCCCCTAATTTTCTCAAGATTAAAAGCAAAACAAAACAAAGCAAAAAAAGCAAATCACCCCCCTCTCCAAACCCTGACAAACCAAAAGGGCCTACATGGTTGACGTTGAAAGCAACATGGCACAGGGGAGCCGGGTAGGGGCTGAGTTCCAGTCTGCAGCCAGTGCTGGGAAAGAGCACGACAGTAAAGAGCTGCAGCTCTATAAGTGCAATGACAGCTGACAAATGCCAGGAGTTTCTGGAAATGGAGAAAGGCCTGGGAGTTGATCCAGGATTAACTACCTAAAGATCTACCTAGGATTTGCCGGTGGTAAGCAGTGAGCCTGATGAAATTATCAGCTCTGCCTATCAGCCTTGTCTCTTTCTTGCTGGTTTGGTGAGGTTACAGTGGTTAATGATTAATGAGTTCACCAACCCCTCATGTAAGACGTTTCTGGTACGTTTCTGGAATTTTCCATCTGTACAGGAGGAGAAATGTGGAGGAGTAGAGCCAGAAGAACATTCCTAACAGGAGAATATGGTATAAATCTACCCAGAAACTAGGAGGTCATCACCAATCCAGACATGAAATGACAAGTGATATCTTTGTCCCTATATAGTCAAAAATAAGGTCAGTGGAATTTTGTAATTTATGCCACATTCCTGCCTGAAAGTTATCCTGGAAAAAGGAAAATGTTGTCTTTTCCCCCTTTCTTTGTACATGTAGTTCAGCACCTCCTGGACTCTCCAGCACCTCCTGGACTCTCTCTAAACCTAAGGTATTAATATCCCTGGAAAGAAGCTAAATTAGGGTAAAATCAAATGGTTGATTCTTTTTCATTGTGATGGAAAATTCTCTACATGCATGAGCTATGTTGTAACAATTTTTCATAAAAAACATCTTTGGCCACATTTGAGTTAAAAATCGTTACCAAAGTGTTTTCTTTTTAATTTGACCTTTAAAAAATGATGTGTACTGTAGGATTGTTTCTTACTACACAAATAACATGAAAGAACTATAAAAAATTTGGAAAATTCCAAAAAACACAAAGAAGAAAATAAAAACTCTTTTAATTTCATCCCAAGGCAATAACCATTGTTAATATTTTAATTATATCTTACCTTTATCTTTAGTTTATGGATATATTAATGTACATTTTAGAATGAGATGAAATAGATAAAAAGACTTTATGGTCCAAAAATATATGAAGGATTTCATTTTTGAAAGTTACGGTTTACTCTGGCATATTCTTGTGCCCTATGTAAATAAGCAAAGTAGCTTAAGAATTGACATAGAATAAAGAGTAGTGAAAATATCAGTCATATGATTTCCAATGTTCTAAAATATGGTTAAAATCAATTCCTGTATGATTAATTTTGGGTCCAGAGTTTTTAATATTTAACATATCTATAAATGGACTATTATTGAAATAGAGAATTCTGCCTCCTTTCCAGAGAGAATTATTTATTGATTAGTCCTAGCTTTTCAACTAAGCAGCTGGTACTTATTTGCAACAAATGAGTCACTTAATAGAACCACCTACACATAATTCAATAGTCTTTGTTTTCTGCAGAGAAAAATCAGTGAAAAATGTATTTGTGCTAATCTATAACCTATTACTTGAAATTTGTGTGAGTCTAAAAATATTAGTGAATAGAATGGCATTCTATTTCTTAATTATTTCATGTCCTGGGACTGGGTGTCTTAGATGCCTCTGTTGCCCAGATTCATCCTGGCTGCCACCATCTCCAATTTCAGCTGTGTATTGTATGCAGGTCTATGCAGGCTTGACTCACAGAAGGGAGGGAGAAGCCCTTGACCAGAGGCTTCATGTATGTACTGCCTATTTCTGCTTCCTGCCCTAGGGCTCTGCAGAGCTCAGGTACTGGCAGGGTCTTGCTTGGTTATTACATATGTTACAACTCAGAACCTTGGGGCAATTAACACTCCTGAGGGCAACTCTCAACCAATGGGGCCAGAAGTTAATGGAAAATTCCTTCTGTCTTTCCCCCATCAGGTAGCAATTCTAGGAGGTATCCAGTACATTTTCCTGTGAGAACTGAGACCCATTGTCACAGCATGGGGATTGTTTGTTTGTTTTTTTTGTATCATTATTACATGACTTTATCTTTTTTTTTTATCTTTATTGGAGTATAATTGCTTTACAATGGTGTGTTAGTTTCTGCTTTATAGCACAGTGAATCAGCTATACATATACATATATCTCCATATCTCTTCCCTCTTGCATCTCCCTCCCTCCCACCTTCCCTCTCCCACCCCTCTGGGTGCTCACAAAGCACCGAGATGATCTCCCTGTGCTATGCGGCTGCTTCCCACTAGCTATCTATTTTACATTTAGTAGTGTATATATGTCCATGCCACTCTCTCACTTTGTCCCAGCTTACCCTTCCCCCTCCCCGTGTCCTCAAGTGCACTCTCTAGTAGGTCTGTGTCTTTATTCCCGTCTTCTTGCCCCTAGGTTCTTCATGACCTTTTTTTTTTTTTTTTTTTTAGATTCCATATATGTGTATTAGCATACGGTATTTGTTTTTCTCTTTCTGACTTACTTCACTCTGTACGACAGACTCTAGGTCCAACCACCTCACTACAAATAACTCAATTTTGTTTCTTTTTATGGCTGAGTAATATTCCATTGTATATATGTGCCACATCTTCTTTATCCATTCATCCGATGATGGACACTTCGGTTGCTTCCATGTCCTGGCTGTTGTAAATAGAGGTGCAGTGAACATTGTGGTACATGACTCTTTTTGAATTATGGTTTTCTCAGGGTATATGCCCAGTAGTGGGATTGCTGGGTCGTATGGTAGTTCTATTTTTAGTTTTTTAAGGAACCTCCATACTGTTCTCCATAGTGGCTGTATCAATTTACATTCCCACCAACATTGCAAGAGTGTTCCCTTTTCTCCACACCCTCTCCAGCATTTGTTGTTTGTAGATTTTTTGAGGATGGGATTGTTAACACATACTTCTCTTGGCTAGTCCTCCTTCTGTGCCTCATGCTCCTCCCCACCCCTGCTCCCTGGGCTCACCTCCCAAATAAATTGCAAATCCTTCATCAGGTTCTGTTTTCAGGAGACCCCAACTAAGATAACAGGTAAGGGTGGTCTAAAAATTCATACACAAGTAACAGTCTAATGAAATTGACCCATGTTATTCTGTATATGATATCAGAGGTATGTTAAATGGAACCCTAGAATGCATGACCTCTTGAAGAAAAACAAATTCAAACTGAATCGAATTTGTAAGGACTTTATTCAGACTTCTAATGTGAATTCAGCTCTAACACCATTAATTCCTGGCTGTGTGACCCAAATCAGGGTTTCCAATATTACGGAAACCTAATTTGATTATCTTTATATTAAGCGTGATAATATCTACCACAGAGAGTAGAATTCAAAGGAAGAATCTATAAAAGATAAGAGATCATGAAGTACCCTGTAATTCATGATAAGAAGGATGTATTATATCCGGAAGCAATGGAGACTAGGGAAGGGTTTAAAGCTGAAGAATAACTGACTAGATTCACATGTAAGAAAGATGCCTGGCAATAGAATAGAGGATGGATGTGAGGGAACCAAGAATGGGAAACCTGATAGGAGACTGTCATTAAGCAAGTGAGAAATGATGGTGACATCATCCTGATGATGACCACCTGAATTAGAAGGCTAGTGAGGGGCTGAGAGTGACTGAGAAACTTGGTAATGAAACTGATGTTGGAAACAGGAGCAGTAGAACCAACAGTGGCATCCTTGTTTCTGTCTTGGGCCACTGCCTGCTGTGGAGTCATTCACTGAGGCAAGGAACACAGGAGGTCGATGAACAGATTTTGTGGACTGTGGGGACCTTGGATCTGTGCACGTTGAGTCTGAATTACCTATGAAAATTTGCAGTGTCAGGAATGTCCTTCACCTAGAAATTTTATTAGGAATTACACACCAACAAAAGTAGTACAGGGGTGGAACACTGAGTGGCACACTCTGAATTAAAATTAGAGTTTGGTTGTGAAATGGCTCTCTTGTTTAAAAACCACATCCTTTCAGACGGACTCAGAGAAAGCCAAGAGCGTCTACCATTTTCTTTACAAATATAAAATATTGATAGCACATTTGTCTAATTGGATCTCTTTTATTATGCTGCCCACAGAGTTGAAACCTACTGTAGACTTTAAAGCATGTTTAACCTTTGGCTATGTGAAGAATCGTGTAATAATGACACTGCAGTTAAGTTGCTAGAACAAATGCAATCAGACACTTGGAGAGGGGGAAAGAAATCTCTTAGGTGGCAAATCTAAATAACGAGCTAAGGGATAGTTGCCTGAAAAAGAGTTGCTATAAGGAGAGGCATCCAACACAGACAACAGTAAGAATTCTTGTTTCATTTTGCCTTAATACACCTGCAAGCACTGTGGATGCTTAGTTCTTCTGACATGTGATCTTTCTAGCTGGAAAGCATTAATAGGCTAAGGCTTGGGAGTCTGGATTTAACTTTGCCCTAAACAAATATTGGATTTGACTATTTTGTTGCTCTTTTTGCAGTTAAAGATATTTTAAACATTAAATATGTACACACACATATATATACATACACACATAAATATACCTATACATTAACACACATGTATACATACTATGTTCATATATATACACATATATACCCACACATGAAAATAGGCAAATATACATATATGTAATTTTATGACTTCTAGGCAAATACTGGAAGTGACCTCAACATATTTAAATAATTCCGAGAATTTTAATGTTGAATAGCTTGAATGCATGTTTGTCAGAGAGCTAGTTGAGCTAATTACTGGTCTATGGTGATTCCTTAAAAATGTCATAAAACAATTTCAAAAGATCACCAAAAAAATTAACTGACACTTTTTAAAAAGGTATCATGATTTCTGATGCACAGGGATTTTGTCTAGGTATAAAGAAGCTTGGTTTGGTTGACTTAAATATGTAGTATGATCTCTTGAAGTTTCTTATTTGCTTGTCCTTTCTAGGTTTTCAAGAGTTCCTTGATTTTGTCAACACTGGCACACTCCAAAAGGTAATCGTGGTACACTGGAGGTGTCATTAGTGTTTGAGCTTGCTGTTATGAAATAGATTTCCACACAGTAAAGAGTTTTAGATGGACACATTTTCTATATAGGTCAACGTACTCTGAGCTAATTAAAAATTATGGGCTTGTCCTGGGGGTTGATTAAAGTTCACAAGATCACTGATTGTTGTTGTTGTTATTTTAATGATCACAAAATTACTGGTTAAATAAAATATGTTCAACAAAGATGCTTGTATCTTTGCTCGGTACTTGCTCCTTGCTATCTTCCAGGGTAGCAAATGATTCTAAAGAGTGAATGTTTGATTTTTGTGGATATATTTTCATCTCTACAGTTTTCATTTCTAAAGAACAAGATCTGATCTTCCAAGACTCCAAAGTCTCTCTCTCTCTAGAAAATTCCTCTGTGATGCATTTTCAGCAAATCAGGCTGAGCTTAAGGATGAGAGAAATCAGCTACTTTTGTTGTTGGTGTGTATCTTGGGGGCAGACAAAGATGTTGTTAGAGAGATACTGGAGGAATACCAAGAAAAAGAGAAAATAAAATAAGTCAGAAAATGAGAGGTAGAGTTTATATTTTTAAATGAAAAAGGATTTTTAAAAACTGGAAGCCATTCATGCAAAAACATCTATATTTAGTATCTCCAGACACAAATCCTTGCCCTCTTGGTATGGTTAAGATACATTAGTGATACTGATACAGGCAGGACTATGCCTCTCTTTTTTTGAACCATCTATAGGGTCATATCATTATATTTCTTATGCTTTTCCCCTCTGTAGCCAATATTTAAGTCAATAAAAGGAAATTTGGCCTGGCAGAAAGAGATGACAGCTGTGGAACCTAAAATTCCTGATCAAATTGATCAACAATGTAAAGAAACACATATATTTGTAAGAGGTTCACTAGTATTATCTTGGAATTTCTCTAAATAAATAGAGTCTCTCTAGCTGGTTCATATTTTGTAATTTAGTATTAATAACAATAAATGTTTGAGTATCAGTGTGTGTTAATTTGCATATCTGCAGAGGTTAGTGATGGACTTAAATCTAGCAGTTTTGTTTGGTTGTTCGTTGAACAGTGTATGCATGCATGAGGGATTAGATGTACATTAGCCTCTAAAAGCCTAGCCCCTAGGCAAGATTGGAGACTCATGATTGTAGGATGGCATTCAGATGTCAGTACCCCATGAATAAAAGAAATGAGTTGAATACTTTGGGGCTTCTCCCATTCCACCAGACCTATCCACCTTAGCAGATTCCAGATTCAAATGATATCAAATATTTTTATGTTTTAGATAAGATTTGTTCCAGAACATGGACTGCTGAAAATAAAATTATAATCTCAGGACCTGAGTCCTTCTCACCTAAGGACAGGCCAACCTCTCAGTCTCTCTAGATCTTCTCTACTCCCTCTCTGCATAAGGGAACCCAATACCCCATATTTCATCCTCTTCAACATCTGGTGGCAAAGGACTGCCAATGGCTGGGATTTTAGCTACAAACTTGGAAAGTAAAAGGTCAATTTTATGTTTAAATATAAGATATCAAAGGTGGATAAAGTTTAATATGACTCTCCAAGAGATCCAAGTTCCAAATGTTAAAGTCTTAATTGCATTACTTTGTTTTACTATTTCATTACTTGATTTATATACACACCACACTCTCATTCATATTACACCTGTTCTGCATAGTTTTCAAGGGTTGGTGAACAGCAGGTAGGCAAGGTCCATTTGGGTTGAACTGTTAACAGTATGCCTTAGAACTTTACTTTCCTGAGTCCAGATGGGATTACATCAACCTTTGCAGCAATTAAGGCTTCATTGGAATTATTCAGTGTCTTCCTTCAAATAATCTATTTTCTTTTCTGCACCTCACCTGTGATGAGGCTGGTTTCTTATCAGTTATCCTATGTTGGTTAGTTTTATCATTTGGTACCAGATTTACACCTGGATGCATATAAACCAGGTGGATTCTTACATAGGCCATAAATTGTGGATGAATTGTCTTTCAGCTTTTCTTGAGCCAAATTTAGTTTTGTAACTTCTCATAAAACTTTCCCACACTTAATTCAACCAGTGGTACTACACTTAGTATCTTTCCTCATTGATATATTAATAAAAATCCAATGAAGAAGACTCCAATTACGACATCGATTGTAACCTTACCATTCCAGGGGCTTTTAAGGATGTTGTTTTTGCTCTGTTTACAGCTGGACTCACAACCTTCTGCCTGGTGTTCTCTTTCTTGTATTCCTGGGTCTGCCCTTCTAGAGTTTGGTGATATTGGAACAGATGGCTGTGACATTCAAGAACATCCAGAGGTGAGGGAATTGAGAAAAGATACATGAGAAATTAATGGGCAGGGATCTCCGAAAGCCCTGGTGCCAGCTCATAGAGTGGAGGATGTAGTAGAAGCATAAAGAATCGTAATGTTTAGAATATGGATCTAGGACTTTTGCCTTTTAGTCATTGTAAATTTGATGTTAAATAACAGATCAATGACTCTCAGTAAGCCTGATGCAACATGAGGACAGGGATTATGTCTGTCTTGTTCAGCATGGCAACCCAAGCGCAAAGCCTACAGGGTTTGACATGCAGTGACCATGAAAAGCTTTTCAATGAATCCTCACATCAAATTTATGAGATTATTACTGGTGTTTCCCCCAATTTACAGATGAGGAAACTGAGACAAAAAAGTTAAGTAACTTGCCCAAGGGAACACAGATCATTAGCGGTGGAGACAGTATTCCAACTCAGGTATCTGGCTTCAAGCCCTTGCACACCCATTAGTTTAGAAAGGAGGAGAGTGAAGGAGTGAAGAAAGCAATGGGCCTGAGAATCTCTTTCTCTCCCTTTAAGAAAAGCAACATCTCCTTTTCTTCAAGACTTGAAAGCCAAAGAACAGCAGGTATACTGAAGACTTAGTGGTCCTAAATCTATTGGTCCTAAGAGTAGACTCCAGAGCTTTATGAAAATGTGCCCACCCAATGCTTGTCTGATGCCACCATGTGAAGAGCTGAACTCCAGAGCTTAAACTTTAGAAAGGTCCTGAACTCAAGGCTATCAAATTGCAGCAACCACCAGAAAATGTTTGTTTTGCTGCTAGGAGGGATGGCATTCTAAAAGTGGGACAGCCTTTCTGGTAATGAACAGAGATTTCATATGTTACAGGAACTGAGGTTGACGAGGAGAAAAGAACAAAGAAACAAAAAATGTGACAGAGAGTGAGGTAGATGTTCTCTGACATAGATGGCTAAGGCTAAGCAAGACCATTCTGTGTGCATTTAACAAGAAAAATGGGCCTTAGCAGGCTTGAGTTAGTCTATTTATGTTTGGGGGTTTCTCAAGAAAAAATAAGGCTAAGGGCTTGTAACTCTTGATGTAGGGGGCAGGGGGTTGCACAAAAGATCTTAAGCCTTCACACTGCCAGGCTCTATGGGTGTAGGTGTTGAAGCAGAGCCCAGAGCCTTCCTCAATCCCAAGGCTCATTACTGGGGGTTACCATGCCCAGCATTCAAAAGTGAATAAAACTTTGCTAAATGAATGAATGAAATAAAATTATTATGACATATTAGAAAGAGCCAAAATACTTATCATGGTAAGTATTATGAAGCAAAACATTTAAGAAAGTCCAATAGATAGCTAAGCAGTCATTTTACTCAGACTATCAATTTTGCTTACCCACTGCCCTGTAAAAGTTTTAAGCTCTCATAAAAATTATCAGTGTTAGGGTGCTTCTCATATTACGTTTACTTTTTAAAGAAAAGTCTCGTTAACACTAACAACATAAAACAATAAAGGAAAATTTTTTTCACATGCTTTTGTCATTCAGACACAGCAATCTTTACTTTTTTCTACATTACCTTTTTGCATGCCTACATTTCTGCATAGTTCTTACCTATGATTTTTAATATTCCTTTTTTGTTATACAGAAGTCGTACATTTTCTGTCATTGAACCTCATGTGAAGAGTTGATCACGCCCTCAGTTGATGACACCCCCTCATGCTCAGTGCAATCAAGACCTTTCCAGTCCCCTTTTCTTTATCCACATTTTCCTGACCCCCCAAGCGCATTCTCTTCTCTGTTGGACATCTAATTTTTGGATATGTTTTTATCCTTCTAAAATATAATATTTGTAAGAGTTTTAATGTGCATATGTGGCATTTTGTGGTAGACAACTAAATTGCCTCCAATTTCCAGGAATCAAATAATGCTGCAATGAATACCCTTGCAAATGTCACATCATGGACTTTGAGAGCATTTCCCTGAGATTTATAGCCAAGTGTGAGACTGCTGGGCCTCTGGGCTTTTTGCATGATGGGTTTCATTAAGTACCATCAGATTGTTCTTCAGGGTAACAGGAATCTTCTGCTCTCATCTGTAATGCATGAGGCTTCCAGTTTACACACATTCTCATCAGTATTGGGCAGCATCCAAATTTTAAAAATTTTCTATTTTGATGGCTCTAAAGCGCTGTCTCATTGTTTAATCTGCATTTCTTTTGTTACTGATGAGTTTGAGGATTTCTTACCCATTCAGTTTCCTTTTTGTATGATTCTTATTCTAGTGCTTGTCCATTTTCATTTTCTTTTGATTTGCAAAGTTTTCCTATTTTTAAGATATTAATCCTTTAGCAGTTTTAGATATTATTGGTATCTTCTGCCATTCTGTAATCTTTTAACTTTGCCTATAGTATTTTTATAAAGGAGAGATCCCTAATTTTGATATAGTCAAATTTATTAATTTGATAAGCATATCTTGTATGTCTTGTTTAACTACATATTTTTTCTACCACAAGATCACAAAGATATAACCTCTGCATTTATTATATTGACTTCATAGTTTTATATTTATATCTTTAATCTAGTGTTCATCTTTATATAAGTAAAGATCCAGTTTATTTATCTATATCTACTGAGTGAGATTTCCCAACATAATCTACTAAATAATGAATTGTTCTCCAATGGTTTTGATGCTTTTATCATATATTAAGTTTATATACATATAAAATTATATATCTATACAATATATATAATATATATGCATGCATATTAGCTCTCTTTTCACTTTCATTGATTTATTTGTCTGTTTTCCATCAATATAATTTTCTTTTTATTACTAAGGCATTGTTACTTTAGTATCTAGCAGAAATAGAACCTCTCTTTGCTCTTATTTTAGCCTTGTTGAAATATTCATAGATTTTATATTCCATATTAATTCTAGAGTGTTTACATATTTTGAAAAATGTTGCTAAAATTTTTATTTGGATTACAATAAATTCAGAGATTATTTTGGAGGAATACTGACAACTTTACTATGAAAGTTGCCCATTTGTGAACATGATATATTTCTCCACTTATTCACATCTTTCTTAATGTCCTTACAAGCATTTTAAAATGTTCTCTGAAAAGGTATTGTACTGTATCATTTAAATTATTTCCTAGATATTTTATAGTTTCATTGTTATTGTGAAAATAATTTCATTTCTATACCATTTTCTGCTTGGTAGTTGTTGATGTAGAGCAGAGGTTGGCAAACTATGACCTAGGGGCCAAATCTGATCTACCACCTGTTTTTGTAAGTAAAGTATTATTGAAACATTGCCTTGTCCATTCATTTACATACTGTCTATGATTGTTTTCATGCCACAATGGCATTTTGACCTTAAGGCCTGCAAAGGTGAAAGTATTTACTAACTTGCTTTTTTACAGAAAAAGTGTGCCAACCCATAGGGTAGAGGAAAACGTTGGTCTTGTATTCTGCAGTTATTCTGAAGCCTTATTAGTTCTACTGGGTTATTTCTTACTTTTCAATTCTTAAGCAGCATATTCCTTTCTCTTATATCATTGGCCATTATCTCTAATATTATGTAATAATTGACATCCCAAAGTCAATATCTTACCTCCCCACTCCTCTTTGCTTCCACCCCTTTTCTCAGGGCATTTGTAGTTGCTTCTTCTTCTGCATGAAAAATTCCCTTTTCCCAACAGCCACTCTCTTTTGGGTTTTCCCCAAAAGCCACCTGACTTTCAGGTCTTGTAGGTCTCCGCACAAATGTCAGTTAGCAGTGAGGCTTTCCACTGCTGACAGCTCCCCTTTCCCCTGCCACCATATGCTGCTTTCTTGGTACTTCTCACCATCTGATACAATGTATTTACATTGTAAACAATACATGTTTATATGTTCATTACCTATACCTAAAGTGAAATATAAAAAATAGGATATATAGCTTCCATGGGAGCAGGAAGGAATATTGGAAGACTTGGAGGAGAAAAAGGAGGTGGGCTTGGGACATGTGGAGTATGAAGGGCATGGTTAATAACTAGGAGGGAATACCTCCTTGTCTATATGGTTGTATATGGGTCTGAAGTTCAGGAGAGAGCTATGAGTTAAAAATATTGATGTGAGAGTCATTAGCCCATTATTTGGCATCAAGAATCCATAGGGTCTTGTTTCAATTGTTTGATGATTAAAATGCTTCTAGCAAGCATTAGATACTTTTAAAGACCAAAAACACCTTAGAGACTTAGGAGAGGATCTATTTTCAGGAAAAGATGAGCAATGAACTGGGAATTATTTTAAGACTAACATTCTCCAAAGAGGGATGTGTCTGAGGAAAGTGCTCTAGAAAAAGCCCTCTAAATGATTAAGTCAAACCAGGGAGGAATTCAAGGGTAGCCACATGGTCTAACTACGAGGGGAATTCAGTCAAGGACAACCAGCTATTCTACTAAAATATTTGTATTTATTGATGGAGGCATGTTCAGGGTAGGGTGGAGTGGATGAGAGGGTCAGGATGGAGGCAGCACGAGTCAGGGAATCCAGTTTATGACAGGGATAAAAATAGAGGAGACAGTTTAGAATAGCAAGTAGATTGCGAAGTGGACTATTACTAAATAAAGAACGAACAGGTGCCCACAGCTCTTGGGCTAGCTAGGACGAGTGACCTTGCTGGAAAGGGGAGCCTCCCTTCCCATGCTCAGAGGGTGACCTCGCTCTCTCACAGCTACACAACAGGAAAACGGCCTAATCTAAGAGTCTTGCTGGCTGGGAAATTCTGACTCTTCTTCAGGGGCTTTTCCCTTGAGGTTTGCTTCTCACTTTGAAAGACCTGCTGACTAGTGTCTGACATCAGAGTCCCAAGTCTGTCACTGCCTAAGTATTATCATGCAGGTGCATTCTAACTCTAGGCTATGGCCTTCTTGCTGGACTCTTAAACTAATGAAGGTCACGTGGAATCTCAGTGTAGTCTGTGGAGGTCACCTGGAATGCCCTCGAGTCTCATGCAAACAGCCACCGATTCTCTAGGGTCTCAGACAATTACCTAGGGACTTGCTGAAGGAGTCTTCAGAAGCATCCTTTCAACCGAGACCCTCCCCAACCTCTCTAGGAATCCCTGGCTGGATTTGATGGCTTTCTGAATGGTTTCATTTTATAAATGGGAACGAACCATATTAAAAAGACTAAAAGAAGATTCTGATAAAAACATTTAGGATAATTGGGAACTGCTTTTTAAAGCTTTTTTTTTTTTTTTTTTTTTCCTTTTTGGTTAAAGATTGTGTCATCCTTAGCTCCTTCACCCCTTGGCTCTATTTCATGTAGGTGAGAGACAGTGAGTCACTTATCAGCAAGTGGGGAAAGTTGAGATATAAACAGGAGCTCTGATTTTCACACTGTCTTATTTTAATTATGGATAGTTTTTTTCATTTGGAACTTTCATGGGGGAAAATTTTGTAAACCAAAAGTCAATGAAGAAAAAAGTCTCAATTGAATATATAGACAGATATGAAAGCAGACAGGTGGATGGATGGATGGATGGATGAATGGATGGAGCGATAGATGGTAAAAGAGAAAGGAGAGAGGTAGAGAGATAGAAAGACAGACAGACTAGTACTTCTTTTTAGTCCTAGAAGTGACTTTTGTTAAGAAGTATTAGCTGATCCAGAAGACTTTGTGCAGGAATCACATCTTGGGATCTGAAGAGTTCCAGATCTTTCTGATTGGTTACCAGTATCTTGCATGCTTGAATCCTTACTCTCACTCACTCCTCAGTGAACCTAAGGGAAAGCAATTGTGATTCAAATAAAATTGGCCCATTTTAAAACTGGTACGAGTTTGGTATTACATATGAAAGAAAGGAAAGGAAGAAATAAAGAAGGAAAGAAAGAAAAACAATTCCAGCTCCAAAAGTCATTGAAAAGTAATGTAGTCCCTTACTGAAAAGTACTTGAAGACATCCAAATGGGAATTACACAGTGGAGTTTACATAGTACATTATAAACTAGACTTCTTAAAGTCCTTTATTAGGTATCCCTTCCTCTCCCACAAATTCTCTGTGGTTATTCAAATCTCTGCATACCCTCAACCCCATTATAAGCCTGTCTTTTTAGATGAACTCTTATATGTAGAGCAATCTATTCCCTCCCTAAAAAGGCATAACAGCATGTGTGTGTTTCAGAAGGGGGGGGCGTTATGTGTTATTATTACTTATTTTTGTTTTTATCACATAGAGATTGACCCTTTCTTTCTCATTAGGAACAAAAGTTATAGATGTATGGATATACAAATTTGTCTTTGTGGTATTAAAGATTTCTTTCAAAACTTATAAAATATATGCCTACCCAGTTGCCCTCCCTGTAGTCCTGAGAGCTGGCATTTCTTTGGCAAGGTAGGAGGAAGGAAGGAGAAGAAGGAAGCTAGGAATCATTTGGGGACTGCAGAGGAAGTGCATACCTTTTTCTCGTAGGGCAGTGGGAATGTCACAAGGTCAAGTCTGAAGACCTGGCTTCAGTCCCCAGCAGCCTCTTCCTGCTGCAGAGGCCTTGGGCAGGTCACCTGGTCACCTGGTGCCTCACCCTCCCTCACTCATCAGTAATGTGGAGTACTGGTCTACCTATCCTCCTCAACCTTAGCTTGCTGCCCCTGCAAGTGAATCAGAGAGGCTTGGTGCTGATTTAGGTCTGTCATTGAGCAAGTCTAGGCTCTCCTCTCAGTCTCAACCTCTCCCCCCATTAAATGGGTTTGTTGGGAGGCACACAGGAGATGATAGACATGAAGATTGCTTTGAAAATTATAAGCACAATCCAAATAGAATTCATGGATCCAGAGAAAGAGTCATGGTTCTCCTTCATTTTATGAATTTTTTGGGGAAGGTTTTTGGTATGGAGACTGTATTCATTTGCTAGTGCTGTCATAACAAATACTACAGACTGAGTGACTTAAAGCAAACAGACATTTATTTCTTCATGATTCTGGAGGCCAGAAGTCCAAAGATCAAGGTGTCAGCAGGGAGAGATGTCATTCTGTGGCTTCTCTCCTTGGCCTGTAGATTTGCCATTTTCTCCCTTTGCCTCACCTCTAACTTTCTTCCCTCGTTGTATGTTCTGTGTCATAATAACCCTTTTCCTTGTAGGACACCAGCCACAGTTGGATTTGGAGCTTGGACCACACCCCAATGACCTCGTTTAGTGCTTAATTACCTCTTTAAAGTCCCTATCTTCCAAATACAGTCAAATCCTGAGATATGGCTGTTAGGATTTAACATATGAATTGGGAGGAAGGGACACCATTCAGTCCATAACAGGGACTGTCACCTTTTCGTTTTTGAGATGTTAGTTTTTGCTTTCAAGATTTGTTATATTACTGACTTATGTGTGACTGAACTGCCTTAAGTTGTTTGTGAGCACGTGCTATTTGAGGAAACATTGAAATTCTGATGCCATATTTTCAGGCATTTCAGTTGGTTACGGTTTCAGGCAGGAGAAGTAATGTCCTTGAAACCTTGTTCTTTTCAGTCTCCTTTGAGACTTGGTTTAATGGTTTTCCTATTGATTCGACAAAGAAGTAAACATTACAAGTGATTCATCGTAGTTGATAACCAGCTTCCAAAAAGAAAAGAACATTTCCATTATTTAAGGATCTACTTAAAGGAGTAATTCATTGTCAATTGTAATTGCCTAAAACCAATTTTCTGGTGACCAACTAAACCTAGTACTTTTCTGTACTTTTGTAGATCAAAGACAAAGAAATGGAAACTATAATTTTCCTTAATCTCAGCAAAATTTGTATAAAGTGATGAAACACACAGGATAATTTCTTAGGGAATGTTTACCTTCTCTATTTGTTAGGGTGTCAAACGTAGAATATATCTAAGGCCACCAGAGCCAGAGGAGCCACAGGTGTGGCTCCTTGCCTCTCTGCTGCCCTCCTCCCTGCTTCCCAAGCAGTGGCAGCCTGCAGCCACGGGCCATCTCTAAAGTCAGGCTGATGTCAGATCTGGCCATGGAAGTGGTCTGAGAACAGAGGGAGAAATATCCTGATGCAAATATGCAACACGTGCATCTTGGGAGACACTTAAGAGAGCATGTAGCATTCGAGAGTGTGCCATTTCTCTGGAAATTTCTAGATGGAAAAACTGAGAATCAGAGAGGGCTAATGATCTCTCAGACAATTTGTCAGTAGCCGTGTGGCTGACAGGGTCTTGGTGCTCCACACATCAGGCCCGTGTCAGGCCTGTGCCTCAGAGGAGGGTGAGCCGAGTACAGGACGTTGGTCCACCAGAGACCTCCCAGCTCCATGTAATATCAAACAGCGAAAGCTCTCCCAGAGATCTCCATCTCTATGCTAAGAACCAGTCCTCTCAACGACCAGCAAACTACAGTGTTGGACAAACTATGCCAAACACTATCAATACAGGAACACAACGCCACCCATCAGCAGAGAGGCTGCCTAATATAATAATAAGGTCACAGACACCACAAAACACATCACCAGACATGGTCCTGCCTACCAGAAGGACAAGATCCAGGCTCATCCACCAGAACAGAGGCACTAGTCCCCTCCACCAGGTAGCCTACACAACCCACTGAACCAAACTTAGGCACTTGGGGCAGACACCAAAAACAATGGAAACTATGAACATGCAGCCTGTGAAAAGGGGACCCCAAACACAGTAAGTTAAGCAAATGAAGAGACAGAGAAACACACCAGCACATGAAGGAGCAAGGTAAAACCCACCAGATCTAACAATGAAGAGGAAATAGGCAGTCTACTTGAAAGAGAATTCAGAGTAATGATAGTAATATGACCCAAAACACTGGAATAGAATGGAGAAAATACAAGAAACGTTTAACAGGGCCTAGAAGAACTAAAGAGCAAACAAACAATGATGAACAACAAAATAAATGAAAATAAAAATTCTCTAGAAGGAATCAATAACAGAAAAACTGAGGCAGAAGAAACAGATAAGTGACCTGTAAGATAAAATAGTGGAAATAACTACTGCAGAGCAGAATACAGAAAAAAGAATAGAAAGAAATTAAGACAGTCTTAGAGACCTCTGGGACAACATTAAACGCATCAACATTCAAATTATAGGGGTCCCAGAAGAAAGAAGAGAAAAAGAAAGGGACTGAGAAAATATTTGAAAATATTATAGTTGAAAATTCCCTAATATGGGAAAGGAAATAGGCAATCAAGTCCAGGAAGAACAGAGAGTCCCATACAGGATAAATCCAAAGAGAAACACACCAAGACACATATTAATCAAACTATCAAAGTTAATACAAAGAAAAATATTGGAAAGCAGCAAGGGAAAAATAAGAAATTAACATGCAAGGGAATCCCCATAAGGTTAACACCTGATCTTTCAGCAGAAACTCTGCAAGCCAGAAGGGAGTGGCAGGACATATTTAAAGTGATGAAAGGGAAGAACCTACAACCAAGATGTACTCTACCCAGCAAGGATCTCATTCATATTCTATGGAGAAATCAAAACCTTTACAGATAAGCAAAAGCTAAGAAAATTCAGCAACACCAAACCAGCTTCACAACAAATGCTAAAGGAACTTCTCTAGGCAGGAAACAAAAGGAGAAGGAAAACACCTACAATAACAACCCAAAACATTTAAGAAAATGGTAATAGGAATATACATATCAATAATTTACTTAAATGTAAATGGATTAAATACTCCAACCAAAAGACATAGACTGGCTGAATGGATACAAAAACAAGACTCATATATATGCTGTCTACAAGAGACCCACTTCAGACCTACGGACAAATACAGACTGAGAGTGAGGGGATGGAAAAAGATATTCCATGCAAATGGAAATCAAAAGAAAGCTGGAGTAGCAATTCTCATATCAGACAAAATAGACTTTAAAATAAAGACTATTATAAGAGACACAGAAGGACACTACATAATGATCAAGGGATCCATCCAAGAAGAAGATATAACAATTGTAAATATTTATGCACCCAACAGAGGAGCACCTCAATACATAAGGCATATGCTAACAGCCAAAAAAGGGGAAATCGACAGTAACACAATCATAGTAGGGGACTTTAACACCCCAATTTCACCAATGGACAGATCATGCAAAATGAAAATAAATAAGGAAACACAAGCTTTAAATGATACGTTAAACAAGATGGACTTAATTGATATATATAGGACATTCCATGAAAAAACAACAGAATACACTTTCTTCTCAAGTGCTCATGGAACATTCTCCAGGATAGATCAGATCTTGGGTCACAAATCAAGCCTCGGTAAATGTACAAAAATTGAAATTGTATCAAGTATCTTTTCTGACCACAACGCTATGAGACTAGATATCAATTACAGGAAGAAAACTGTAAAAACTACAAACACATGGAGGCTAAAAAATACACTACTTAATAACCAAGAAATCACTGAAAAGATCAAACAGGAAATCAAAAAATACCTAGAAACAAATGACAATGAAAATACGATGACCAAAACCTATGGGATGCAGTAAAAGCAGTTCTACGAGGGAAGTTTATAGCAAAACAATCCTACCTCAAGAAACAAGAAACATCTCAAATAAACAACGTAAACTTACACCTAAAGCAATTAGAGAAAGAACAAAAAGAAAACCCCAAATTTAGCAGAAGGAAGGAAATCATAAAGATCAGATCAGAAATAAGTGAAAAAGAAATGAAGGAAACAATAACAAAGATCAATAAATATAAAAGCTGGTTCTTTGAGAAGATAAACAAAAGTGATAAACCATTAGCCAGATTCAACAAGAAAAAAAGGGAGAGGACTCAAATCAGTAGAATTAGAAATGAAAAAGGAGAAGTAACAACGGACACAGCAGAAATACAAAGAGTCATGAGAGGTTACTACAAGCAACTATATGCCAATAAAATGGACAGCCTGGAAGAAATGGACAAGTTCTTAGAAAAACACAACCTTCTGAGACTGAACCAGGAAGAAAAAGAAAATATAAACAGACCAATCACAAGCAATGAAATTGAGACTGTGATAAAAACCTTCCAACAAACAAAAGTCCAGGACCAGATGGCTTCACAGGCAAACTCTATCAAACATTTAGAGTAGAACTAACACATATCCTTCTCAAACTCTTCCAAAAACAGCAGAAGGAGGAACACTCCCAAATTCATTCTATGAGGCCACCATCACCCTGATACCAAAACCAGACAAAGATGTCACAAAGAAAAAAAACTACAGGGCCATATCTCTGATGAACATAGATGCAAAATCCTCACAAATAAGAGCAACAGAATCCAACAGCACATTGAAAGGATCATACACCATGATCAGTGGGATTTATCCCCGGAATGCAAGGATTCTTTAATATACACAAATCAATCAATGTGATAAACCATATTAACAAGTTGAAGGAGAAAAACCATATGATCATCTCAATAGATGCAGAAAAACCTTTTGACAAAATTCAACACCCATTTATGATAAAAACCCTCCAGAATGTAGACATAGAAGGAACTTACCTCAACATAATAAAGGTCATATATGACAAACCCGCAACAAACATCGTTCTCAATGATGAAAAACTGAAACCATTTCCACTAAGATCAGGAAAAAGACAAGGTTGCCCTCTCTCACCACTATTATTCAACATAGTTTTGGAAGTTTTAGCCACAGCAATCAGAGAAGAAAAAGAAATAAAAGGAATCCAAATTGGAAAAGAAGAAGTAAAGCTGTCACTGTTTGCAGATGACATGATACTATACATAGAGAATCCTAAAGAAACTACCGGAAAACTACTAGTGCTAATCAATGAATTTGGTAAAGTACCAGGATACAACATTAATGCACAGAAATCCCTTGCATTCCTATACATTAATGATGAAAAATCTGAAAGAGAAATTAAGGAAACACTCCCATTTACCATTGCAATGAAAAGAATAAAATACTTAGGAATAAACCTACCTAAAGAGATCAAAGACCTATATGCAGAAAACTATAAGACACTGATGAAAGAAATTAAAGTTGATACGAACAGATGGCGAGATATACCATGTTCTTGGGTTGGAAGAATCAGCATTGTGAAAATGACTATATTACCCAAAGCAATCTACAGATTCAATGCAATCCCTGTCAACCTACCAATGGCATTCTTCACAGAACTAGAACAAAAAATTTCACAATTTGTATGGAAACACAAAAGACCCTGAAGAGACAAAGCAATCTTGAGTAGGAAAAATGGAGCTGGAGGAATCAGGCTCCCTGACTTCAGACTATACTGCAAAGGTACAGTAATCAAGACAGTATGGTACTGGCACAAAAACAGAAATATAGATCAATGGAACAGGATACAAAGCCCAGAGATAAGCCCATGCACATATGGTCACCTTATCTTTGATAAAGGAGGCAAGACTATACAGTGGGACAAAAACAGCCTCTCCAATAAGTGGTGCTGGGAAAACTGGACAGCTCCATGTAAAAGAATGAAATTAGAACACTCCCTAACACCATACACAAAAATAAACTCAAAATGGATTAAAGATCTAAATGTAAGGACAGACACTATCAAACTCTTAGAGGAAAACATAGGCAGAACTCTCTATGACATAAATCACAGCAAGATCCTTTTTGACCCACCTCCTAGAGAAATGGAAATAAAAACAAAAATAAACAAATGGGACCCAATGAAACTGAAAAGCTTTTTCACAGCAAAGGAAACCATAAACAAGATGAAAAGACAACTCTCAGAATGGGAGAAAATATTTGCAAATGGAGCAACTGACAAAGAATTAATCTCCAAAATTTATAAGCAGCTCATGCAGCTCAATATCAAAAAAACAAACAACGCATTCCAAAAATGGGCAGAAGACCTAAATAGACATTTCTCCAAAGAAGATATCCAGATTGCCAACAAACACATGAAAGAATGCTCAACATCATTAATCACTGGAGAAATGCAAATCAAAACTGCAATGAGATATCATCTCACACCAGTCAGAATAGCCATCACCAAAAAATCTACAAACAATAAATGTTGGAGAAGGTGTGTAGAAAAGGTAAGTCTCTTGCACTGTTGGTGGGAATGTAAATTGATACAGTCACTATGGAGAACAGTATGGAGGTTCCTTAAAAAACTAAAAATAGAAATACCATATGACCCAGCAATCCCACTACTGAGCGTATACCCTGAGAAAACCATAATTCAAGAAGAGTCATGTACCACAATGTTCATTGCAACTCTATTTACAATAGCCAGGACATGGAAGCAACCATTGACAGATGAATGGATAAAGAAGATGTGGCACATATATACAATGGAATATTACTCAGCCATAAAAAGCAACAAAATTGAGTCATTTGTAGTGAGGTGGATGGGTCTAGAATCTGTCATACAGAGTGAAGTAAGTCAGAAAGAGCAAAACTAATACCGTGTGCTAACACATATATATGTAATCTAAAAAAAAAAAAAAAAAGGTCTGAAGAACCTAGCGGCAGGACAGGAATAAAGACACAGACCTACTAGAGAATGGACTTGAGGACATGGGGAAGGGGAAGGGTAAGCTGGGACAAAGTGAGAGAGTGTCATCGACTTATATATACTACCAAATTTAAAATAGATAACTAGTTGGAAGCAGCCACATAGCACAGGGAGATCAGCTTGGTGCTTTGTGACCCCCTAGAGGGGTGGGATAGGGAGGGTGCGAGGGATATGCGAGAGGGAGGATATATGGGGATATATGTATATGTATAGCTGATTCACTTTGTTATAAAGCAGAAACTAACACACCATTGTAAAGCAATTATACTCCAATAAAGATTTAAAATAAAATAAAATAAAATAAAATAGAATATATCTAATATGCATTTCTAAGATATATAAATATAGTCAATTTTCCCAGGTCTCACCACCTATGGTACAAATGCGGTCACTTTAGCAGAAACAATTCAAATTCTACCAGCTTTTTAAAGCTTGCCCTGATCAAGAAGAAGCTCAGCTTCCTAACTAGGTATTTAGGGAGATCTGAGCCCAGGGAGTTCAGCTTAAAGAGAGATATGTCATCATAGTAAATGAAACTCAACCCTTCTTTCTTAAAACTAAAATTTCCTTGCTGAGCCACGTGCCTTGTGTCTGAATCCTCTAGTTAACATGGAGTCTCTCTTGGAAGGCTCTTCAGCCCTCTTGCAAGCACACTTTAGTTCACTTAGATGGCAAGTTCCTCAGACACATCCATGTACTCCTTGTCCTGGGGACAAGTCAAGTGAGGACTTCGACTTCACAATGAGAACTTTTTTATAAAGACCGTCCCTTCAAAGTAACAATGTTTGTTAAGTACAATTGTTCTAATTTTGGAGATGAGAAAACTGAATTGCAGCAACGTTAACTAATTTGCCAAGGTTATATCTCTAGTAAGTGGTGGTCCTAAGCTTAGAACCCAGACATTTCAGAATCAAGTCCAGAGAGTTGAGAGTCCCTATATCTATTTTGGATATGGGATAAGGTGACACCCACTTCTCTCTGTTATGGAATCACACTGGCTGACTTTACAATGGCTGAGGAACCACCTGTGAGAACCTTGTCTACAATTGGGATCCAATATGTGTTTGTGCCTGATTAACTAGGAGAGGGGAAAATGGCAGAAGACAAATTATATGAAGGAACTGAAGGACCCCCTGAAAGAATTGATCCAAAGTGAGAAGAACCAGGGGGGAGTAGGAGATCTGGATCTAGGCTGTAGCTGTCACTGGAACCCACCCTGATATCAGACAACCTGAAAGTCTCCTCACATTGTGGGGATGAAAGCTTGTATTTAAACTTAGTGAGCTCTCACAGCTTGGGTCACATACATCTCTGCTGCCCTACTGTGCCGAGAGAACTAATCCAGAGGAGAAAGAAGCTGTCTCCTCATTTTCCAAACAACAATCAAGTGATGATTTGCAGTAAGTAGCAGCATTCAACAGAGCGATTGTCCTGAGGGCACTTCGAGGATACAACAGGCATCTGCTTAAGTAGAGCATCTTGAGACCTGGTCTGCTGTACACTGTGGAGATGATGGGTCCATACAGATTCATGAGTCCACAGAGATAATCCCCCAGGACTCTCACAGGTAAGAGGGAGGGAAGGGGACCCTCAGAATTGGTCTGAATGGTGGCATTGAACTGAAAGGTGAGTCTAAATAATACAGTGACCTCACCTGTATCCACAGGTTAATGAAGTCAGCAGACAGACTTAGTATTTCTGGCATTAGGAATAACAGTTTATTGTTTGTGTCTGGTCATTGATTCCAAAGATGAGGTTAGAATACACCTAGTTTTATAAACATGAATTCCAAGTCTTAGCATACTGACTCTATATAACTGCATGCATAAATTCCCTCTTTGTTTAATTTTTCCCACGGCTTAGGCTGGTCTGAAGGCCTGGTCTAACAGTAAAATAGTGTTCTTTCCCGAGGCAGTGCTATACGTTCAGAAAAACACATTGGTGTATTTTTATTTTCAGAAAGAATATGTCTGTGAATCCAAAATGTCCATTTGTAAGGGTTACATTTCAGATGTCATTTGAGATGTGCTGACATTTGCTTATTAAAGGTTTAGGAACTGAGAACTTAAGACTTTTCTTCTCTTTATTACTCAGTATTGACTGAGACCCAAAGAACACTTGGGCCCAGAGCTCTAGAATTTACATTTGTGTGAAGCAATTGCCTCCTGATTGCTGTCTGCACAGGAGAGATTGTCTAAGTATCACTCTGAGCTCTAGGCTCAGAAAGTCTTTGAACAAACTCATTTCTTTGAGAAAAAAAAAATGAAAGATTCTCTTCTTCCTGTTGTCTGCCACTACAGATACCAACACTGGGAGCATTTAGTTGGTTTCCAAGAGGGATTTTCTTCATTGAAGTTGGTGCTTTGAAATAGTTCTGTTTTCTTTCCTTGTTATCTAAGGGAGAAATAAAAGTTATACTGAAAGTATTACCTATTCTGTGAATCTTTCTCCCCCATGCAAAGCCTAATTGTTGGGCTTCTAACTTAACCCACTTCCCCTTCTGGAAAAGGGAAATTCAAATTCAGAGTTAAACAAACCTCTTCTCTGCCCCATTTAATTACAGAATTGGAGAATGAATAACCAGGAAAAAAAAAAATCTATTTATATATAGAGATTTCTTAGAATTTAGAAAAAAAATTTTGTTAAATATTCAAATGCTTTAAATTAAGAAAATCTTTTATTTAAAAAAAAAAACTTGTTATTTGCCTTTGTAGCTAAAGGTGTGGGAAATAGATCACAGACTTAAATTTTAAAAATCAAAATTTTGCCATTTATGAGAACAAAACTTCAGGCAAGAAGGAGAGGACTCACCAGTCAGGAGTTAGGAATCAGTCCATCCTGATCCTTAATATTTGAGAATCACAGGCTTTCTTATACTCTAGTATTCACAGCCAACCCCCCGCGCCCCCCACACACATATAATCAACACACATATTTATTATAGGAATTGCTTTATGAGAACTGCTTCATTATCTCCAGGAGAGGAAGGGTCTTGTGTTTACAAGTAAACAAACTTTGAAAGTGAAAACTAGTAATATACATTTGAAAATATGGCAAGTCACAGTGTTTATGTAAAAGAACAAAGAGAAGTATGACATTGAAGTTCTGCAATGAGCTCCCGATGGTGTTTCAAAGGAATAAAACGTGAAGGATATTTTTCATAGGTTGAATGTTTGTTAGGCTATGTAACATAAAGTTTTGCTGGTTATGAAGGGACTGTGCTACTTCCCCAACCACTTACTGAGTCTTTGTTATATATCAGACATACAGGCCGATTACTGACTCATACCCTCAATGACACAGTGAGGTAATACTATTATCATCCCATTTTAAAAATGAGGAAACTGAATCACAGAGAGATTAAGCACCACATTTAAAGTCACACAGCTTGTAAGATGGAGAAAGGATTTAGACAGGGTGCCAAAGTTGCTACAATACCCCACCTTGAAACAACTGTAACATCAACTTGGAAAAAGCTCTCATCTTTCATGACATTATTAATACCCATACACAGTTTCAATATCAAATGGATTGAAATTCCATCAGTTAGTAGTAGAACTGTCTCAAAACTAGATGAATGTAAGAAATCATGCAGTATATTTGATGAAGAAAACTTATTTGTAACTACTTAATTATAAGTAATCTCATGAAAATTCACAACTGTATCAAGTATATTGTTTTACTTTTATGTCAAAAATCAATATTAATTTATTCCAAGTACTTAAGATGTATTATCTATGTATCTATGTATCTATCTATCTACCCATATTTTACTCAAAATTCCAAAAAAATTATAAATTAGATTGTAAGGGTTTGGAAACTAATGACTGTTAAATGAGAACAATCTTGGAGTGTTGAGAATTCACTGGACTGAGAAGCTAATATTTTTATGGTTTACATAAATGATTTCATAAGAACAAGCTGCCCATGATTCACCATTTCTTTTTCTCACATTTTTATGCACCGTTTGCAAAGATAAATTTAAGAATTGTGTCTACTTGCCTTTTTTCTAAAATAAATTTCTTTCTTTAAAAGGAAACTCATGGTTTCAGAATTAGGATGATACTAACTTGATCTATAGAGGGATTTTTAGAAGTAAAGGAATCAATGAGCTTAATGAGTCAGATACAAATCAAAGGAAAATACAAGTGGTTCCTATTACCTTATAAAGAGAGATTCCAAGGAGCTGCTATTTCAAAACATGTTCATCCTTGTAAAGAAAAATGATGTAAAATACAACTCCATGAATCAGGAAATTAATGGTTATACTTCTAGTATGTCAGATCTTTGGAGAAAAAAAGGATTTGTTTTTGTATAGTAACAGTTAAAAATAATGACTAATTGACACACCAAAGACCAATTTGGGGAAGGAGAAAAGATGGTATAAAAGAGAGAAAAAAAAATCACATAATGATCATAAGTAAATATTCTTAGTTAAATTAATAGAAAATATTAGGAAAGAAGTAGTTGAATGGAAGAGATGAGTCTAAGGGTCAGGGAGTTGGTGGTGCTGATAACAGGACTATCAAAATAATCAGAATGTGATGGAAGGGGAAAATGAGATTAAAGCCTTAAAAGATACAATAACAAATTTCTTACGGTTTTGGAAGTGCACTTTTTAAAATTATTTAAGCAATAGGATTTAGTTCTCTTTCTTAATATGAATATAAGGAGCTAAAAAGAAAAATTGAATTGTAAAATAACTCAAATTCCTAGAACTAATCTATTCATTGAAAACTGTAATAGGAAATATTTTCATTTAGACTTGTAATAATCCATGAATTAAAGAAGAGTATGGATCCAGTGACTTTGACTGGGAGTCAGGAACTGGCTCTCATAACTAACCCTGAGAACACCACAGATTGGACACAACATAATTTCAGTTTCCTTAACTAAAAGGAAACCAGTCAGTAATTTTTAAGTCCCCCTATGTGCCTAGCACTGAGGGAGGCATGTACGTATTAAAAGAAATGAGTAAAACACAGAGTTTGTCTCAAGGATCTTGCAAATATGGCAGAGTTTTCTACGAATAATTACTTCTGTCTTATTTCCTCTAATGTGCTTTGAAAAAGACAGAAACCATCCAGGCATTACGAATGACAAAAGGAAAATATTGGAAATAGTTGCAATAAATTCTTCTTGCTTATAATTTTGAGCAGAAAATGGATATTATAAGTCTTTATTATCATTATGAGGGTGCATAAGATCTACACTCAACTTTGGTCCACTCTGACCCAGGACCCCAACACAGTTTCCCACACAATTTAGGGATACTGCAGTGTGAGGGGCTCTCAGAGTATCACTGATTTGTCTCACCCACAGGTTATCACATCATGTTCTGTGTGAATTGAGCTCAGTCGTACTCTGGGCAGTCTGCTCACTAACTGGCTTAGAATTGTCCCCACCTGTGTCATGGCCTCATCCATCCACTTGGTCTTTGTCTCGACCCCTCAGACCACGGGCCTGGAATCTCCCTGCCTTGTCTCCCTTGTTTTCTTTTCTGGCTTCCTTTTGGGTTTTTTTTTCAGGTTTTCCTTCACCTTTTCCCCTATTTTGGTCCTCTAGTTTTGAAATAATTTAGCACTCATATTTTAATTGCTCCTGAATCAGAAGCAGAATTCTAGCTATGTCCACACCTGCAGATAACTATATTCCTCAGAATAGTTCCTTTATTTAAAAAAAAAACATAAAAATTGCATACCTGTGATCTTATATTTGCAACCGATCTCAATGTCTCTGCTTTCCTTTTTCTCCCTCTCCCCTCACATTGATACAGAGTTTATTTCCAGAACTCTGTAATCACCCTGTTGTGGGAGAAGGGACAGTTTTCTCATAGCAGATGACATTACATAGTCTGTGTGGGCAATGCTTAAGTAAAGCAGAGCCTTGTATAATTATCTTAAAGCACAGTCTATTGAAATAATTCTACCCGAAATCTTTCATTTCCTGAATTAGTGGCTTCTCCGTATTGGCTCCAATGCTTACCCATTAAAAATGAAGAAACCAAATGTTAGGTAAGAGAATTCCATTGTCCAGGTTCTTGTCCTATTTTTTTTTTTTTTTTCCCAAAGATAGATAGTCACAATGGTTCTGGGTATACAAGATAAATGAAATGCGTCTAAGCCCAAAATAATCCCTGTGGTGAGAAAGATGCATGAGGATGAGGACGGCCTTCATTCCAGTCTTGCTTTCTTGCTTTTCTCTGTTCCCTCCTGGAAGGACAGATCCCCAGCTCCATATCATCCACCTCCTAACACTCTTCTATACACTGAGATCAATTACTCTTCTCAGTTGTAGGCCTTGAGTCATCAAGTCAAATCTGACTTTAGGTACAGTTACTAGGAAATTGGCTCTTGCTTTGCTACTCTTTACTACCAATTCTCAACTGCCTTATTCCTCTATGCCTGAGGCACTGGGTAGATTACCAAGCCACAGACTGATTCTGTCTGTGACTAATGATTTGTCTTGCTGTAAAGTTTAGAGTTTGAAACAATCCTCCCAGGGACAAGTCTTGTTCTTGAATGCTAAATCTGAGCTCCTTGCTTTTGTGCTCTGCCCATCTCAGCAATAAGCCTAGAAACATCCATCTTCATTTGGACTTCTGATGTTATATTCCCCAGATGGCTTCCTTTTTCTTTCTGTCAGATTCCACTAAGCATCATCTACCTATCCAGACTTTTCTCTGCTGAGCCTCTGTAAGCTCTGGTCTGACTTTACTTGCTCTGTCCATTTTTGGCTCACTAAGGCCTCATTCAAATAAACGGTGGTTATACATACCACATTCATGGTTCTATAAGTCAGTAGAAATACAGTCACAAATTTTACAGGAAACTAAAAATCATAATGCATACATACTACCCTGCCAAATGAAGCAATGCTTCTTTCTGCACCTAAAGGAGTTGAATCTTATTTTCAGCTGAATATCTTTAATGTGCTTGGCGCTCATTTGTATGTTTTGTTTCATTTCCCTAGTTAATGAAAGTAATATTCATTTCTTTCTTTTTTCCAATGAGCCTTTATCTCAGCTAAGTCAGAATGTTCACAAAAGGCATTATATCAGGTAATTGGATTTCATAGTGAAATTAGGTCTGAAAAAGAGCACCCTTTTAGTTGTCCCCTTGTAGAAATATTTCTAAGGTATAATAGATATTGTTTGCCTTAGTAAACAAAATAGAGTAGTTCCCCCTTATCTGCAGTTTCATTTTTCACAGTCTCAGTTACTTATAGTCAAACGCAGTCCAAAAGTATTAAATGGAAAATTCCAGAAATAAACAATTCATAAATTTTAAAGTGCATGCCCCAGGCTGTTCTGAGTAGTGTGATGAAATCCCATGCCCTCCTGTGCCATCCTGCTGGGTCCTGCCAGGGATGTGAAACATTCTTCTGTCCAGTATATCTACCCTGTATATACTACCTGACCATTAAGATAGGAAAAAAACATATATATAGGGTTAGGTACTAACTGTGGTTTCAGGCATCCACTGGGGATCTTGGAACTTATCCTCACAAATAAGGGGTAACTACTGTATAGTAAGTGGATTGACTCTTATTTGGAGGATTTCAGTTCTTGCCATGTTTTAAGGCACTGGATCATTAAGGTCAAATGTTTTCATTCTTTCAATGTTTACTATGTACAATGTCCTTAATGATGTATAGGTTCTGCCTTAAGAAGTCTTAGAGTCCAACAGGGGAACATAATCCTCATATAAAGTAACATTCATGCAGAACAGAATGTACTAAGTGCCTTATCAGAGAAACGTGATTTTTCTAAGTATAGGAACTACAGAGGTTATAGGGTATTGGCATAACTAATGAACCATGTCCATCCATTCATTCAAAAACAATAACTGGGTACTTTCAAGCCCTGAGATACAGCAGTGAAAAAAACGGTGTTACTGCTCTCATGGGGATGACTTTCCTGAGAGGTGGGGGATAGACCATTAACAAACACACCTAAATGCACAGATGTTAAGTGGTAGTGAAAGCTATTCAGAAGAATAGAGCTGAAGAAGGGCAATAGGGACTGTGGGGTGAGGGTGAGCTGGCTGTTGACACTAGATGTTCAAGGAAGACCTGAGGGATGGTGTCGTTTGAGCAGAGACCCAAAGTAAGAGGTGATCATGTGAGTAAAAAAGGAAAGAGTGATCCAGGAAGAGGGAACAGGAGCAGAAGTCCTAGGATGCAAAATTCTCAGAGCTTCTGGAACTTCTTGGTAGTGTTTGAGGTAGAGCAAGGAGGCCAGTGGGGTTTAACAGGGTAGGTCTTGGGGTGGGGGTGGTGAGAGGAGAGGGGCTCAGAAGCCTAGAACAGGCAGGGGCAGGTCCAGAAGGGTCTTGAACGCTTTGTGCTATGCAAGCCCCCAACCCCAACACATTTTCCCTCCTCCTCATTCTCCTATTTTGTTCTCTTGTTGTCATTCTCCTATAAGAAGAAACTGGAAAGGAAAAAAAAATGTTAATTAAGGGTTCTGGCGAGCTGAATTCCATTTAATTGAGGTGGAACTGTAATATACTGTTTTGTATTTAATTCTTAAATCCTTTCACATGGATATTTTTCTTGTCCCAGTTAGATAATATATGATCAAAATCACAAACAGTCTCCAATTCTTTTTCCTATTCTCTTGGAGCTCTTAGATCCTAGAAGGGCTCACAGTCTAGGGCTAAAAGAGTCAACTTTTCATACTGTGGTTTACCCTAGACAATAACTCCAGAGAGGTCATTCTTCTGTACCACCTTTGAATCTTATCCCTCAGTCTCTAGGACTGGCCCTTTCATGTCATTGTAAACTGGCCAGGGATTGTAGGGAGACTGTAGCCACTTGTCATCTAAGAGAGAGAGAGAGAAATCTGGAGATATGGAAAAAATAAACATTAACAATTTTTCTCTATATTAGTCTTTTATCTTAAGAGTGTTTGTTTATGGGTATATCTCAAGGTTCTGGTAGCTATTTGGTAAAACAGTCTAACACATCAAATATTACATGAGGAAATAAGTTACCTAAAGTTAAAACATTTCTTTTAAGTTGGGCTCAGCGTGTTTGCCATAAAATAAGCAAAGCTGAATCTTCCCTGCAAGAGAAACAACCAAGTTGCTCTGACAATTATTAAAGTGCTCTGAATTGACCAAACCTAGGGTAAGGAATGGCATTCCCCAGGTTTTTTTGTTTTTAAGTTTGAAATAATTTTAAACTTACACAAAAGTTTCAAAAACAGTATAAAGTGTTCTTGCATATCCTTCACTCAGTTTCATCAGATGTTAACATCTTACATGAACATAGTACAATTACTGAAACCAGGAAATTGATACTATTCACTAAATACAACACTATTAACTCATCTACACACTTGGTTAGATGCTTTCATGCTCATGTTCTGTTTCTGTTCCAGAATCTAATCCAGGGTCCACACACTGCATTGAAGTGTCATGTCTCCTTAGGCACTTCAATCTGTGACAGTTTCTATTTGTCTTTCATGACATTGACCCTTTTAAAAAAGATATTGATTCTTTATTTTGTAGAATGACCTCCAAATTGGATTTGTCTGAGCTTTTTTTGATTAGATTGAGGTTATGCATTTTGGGCAATATTATCACAGAAGTGGTATTGAGTGCTTCCTGGTGCATCGTAACATCGGGAGGTATAGAATACTGACAGGTCTTCTTACTGGTGATGTTGACTTTAATCATTTGGTTATGACAGTGTCTGCCAGGTTTCTCCAATGTAAATGTTCTCCATGACCAGCATTGTGTTTTAACTTGTGTTATACTCTAGCACCCTGCCTGAGTCATGCTGGGTGTGCAATAGATGTTAATTGAAAAAAACAAATGAATTAACTTAAAACTAATGTAACAAAAGTAGGTTTAATAGTAGGATTAGTTAAATGATTCCACTAAATTTTCTGACTTAATTACTTTAATTTGGTTCAGAATTCACCACCAAATTCCAACAAAGCTAAACATGAGACTCTGTATCTAAATCACCATTCTTTGAAAGGTGCCTAAGCTAACTTAAGCAATTTTGATATTGGATTGCCTTTCCCTTGCTACTGGTTGTGTTTGTTGGGATCACATTTAAAAAACTTTTGAAATGATTTTTATATTTTGAATAGGAAATGCGTACAAATAGTTAAAAGAATAAGCATAAGAGTATACAATGAAAAGCAAATCATTGTTATCTGCTTCTGTGTATCACCCCAGAGATAGTCTATGCCTATACAAATATATATTTATACGTGTATATGTGCGTTTCTGTATCCTTTGTATTACTTTTTAAACACAAATGAAGTCATACTTCACATACTGTTCTACATCTTAGTTTTTTTTTTAAGTTAACAGTATGTCATGGAGATCATTCTTTATTAATTTACTGAGATTTACCTCATTCATTTTAGTGGCCAAAGAACATTCCATCATACTTAAACACTATAATTTTTTTCATGAGTCTCATTAAGAGTCTATTTATGGTTATTTCCAATATTTTGTGTTTTAAATAATGCTTTAATGGATATCCTTGGAATATACTTTGGTCTTTTTGGAGTTTTTCTTATTGATTATTAAAGATTTTATATACAGGAAATTATCAACTTAACAATAATATATGTTGCAAATATTTGTTTCAGCTTGTTTTATATCATTTAGCATTATACACTTATCTTGCCATTTTTCACCAATCAGAAATTTTTAATTTTTACATATTAAAACTTATGATTCTTTTATTTTCTGAATTCTGAGTTTGGTTAGGACACAGAAATGCATTCTCTACTCCAAAGCTAAAAAACCATTTTCCTTTGGTGAATTTATTTACTTTATTTCCATTGAAATAGAACCATTTCAAATTTTGTTTTGGTATAAGAAAGAAAGTAGGAATTTTATTTTATTTTTTCCAGAGGTCTTCACTGTATCAAAACCATTAGTTCTTCCCCCACTGAATAAATGGGTGCTGTCTCTTTAGCACATTTCCAAAAGGCAAAAGAGTACCAAGTAGTCACTGAAGCTGATTTGGTCATGTTGCCATTTATTTACCCAGATTGAAACCATTTTTAACTTTTATAAAATGTTTTCTTTCCTCTCCCAGGAACAATCCAGCCACATCATGCTGGCAATTAACCAAACCATAGTGCTCTTGAGAATGGAAACTGCTTGTGCAATTTTGTGGTTGTCATTTACAGCTAAGCTGACGTCTACATCATAGTCTTCATACATATCGGGATCAGTCTCAAGTGTGCTCTGTTATATTGTTAGCTTGAACTTTATTTTTTTCTGTAAAGAAAATCAGGCAAACAGGATATTTATCTCCATGTCAAACTATAACATAATCTATAACCAGTATGGTCTTTAACTCAGTTAGATAGTGCTTGTAAATGTCTCTATTGTATCTTTCTCTCCCAAGCCACAAAGACACAGAGGAGAACAACTGTGAAAGGCTGCTTCTAAAATGACTCCTAATGAACCTCCCTACTGGTGTTCACTCCCCTTAGGTATGGGATGGACCTAGTAATTTTTTCTAATGAATAGAATGTGGCAGAAGAGATAGTTATGTTACTTCTGAAGTTAAAGTATAAAAACTGAGACTTTTGTCTGCCTGGTGCTCTCTTTCTCTTGCTGTCTTGTCTTGCTCACTTTGGTGAGGCAAGCTGCCATGTTGGAAAAGCCTATGCTGAAAGGAAATAAGGGTAGCCTTCAGCCAACAGATTACAAGGAACTGAATTTTGCCAACAAGCACAGGAGTGAGCTTGGAAATGTATCTTATCCCCGCTGAATCTTGAGATGTTGTAGTCCCAGCTAACACCTTGATTTCAGCCTTGAGAGACACCCGGAAGCAGAGCACCCAGCTAAACCATACCCAGATTCCTGACCTATGGAAGCTGAGATAATAAATGTTGTTATTTTTTTTAATAAATTTATTTATTTTTGTTTATTTATTTTTGGCTGTGTTGGGTCTTCGTTTCTGTGCGAGGGCTTTCTCTAGTTGCAGCAAGTGGGGGCCACTCTTCATCACGGTGCGCGGGCCTCTCACTGTCGCGGCCTCTCTTGTTGGCGGAGCACAGGCTCCAGATGCGCATGCTCAGTAGTTGTGGCTCACGGGCCCAGTTGCCCCGCGGCACGTGGGATCTTCCCAGACCAGGGCTCGAACCCGTGTCCCCTGCATTGGCAGGCGGATTCTTAACCACTGCGCCACCAGGGAAGCTCCCAAATGTTGTTATTTTAAACCACCAGGTTTTGGGGTAATTTGTTATGCAGCAATGGATAAGTAATACAGCAAATAAGGAATTGGGTAATAATATTAATATTATTAATATTAATAATATTAAATTACATTATCATTAGTATAATATTAATAATTTAAACTATTAAATTTATATTAATGATAGAAAAGAATGTAATGTTAATTATAATAATATAATGTTAGAAAGCTTATTACTAGTGAATTTCGTATGTGGAAATCTCTATTCTAAGAATTTTGCATATGTTACTCTATTTAATCTCATAACCCATGAGAGAGTTAATACATTTATTTGCATTTCATAGATGAGGAAACAGAAGTATTGAGATATACAGAGGCAAGACTTGAATCCAAAGTCCATACTCTGAAAACTGTGCTGTAAGACTGCAAAGACAAAAAAAAAATAACTCTATCTGCCAACATCACTGGGTTTGCAAGAACAAAATGTCTTTCCTTTCCATAGCAGGGCCTGCTCCCATCATCCATGCTGAGGTTTGACTTGACTTTGATCTTGGTCTGTAGATATAGTAACCTCCCTCTGAACTGCCTGAGGGTGTGTATCACCAGGCACATGGCAGGTATGAAATAGATATCTCTTAAATGCACGGATCAAAGCGTGGTTGCACATTCCATCTTTGCCACTGAGAGATGGTGCTGCTCTCACAGCTGGTAGCATGGAGTGTGGAAGGAGTGTGGGAGCTGGTGATGCGTTGGATGTACAAATTCCTCCAGCACAGGGGAATTTACTCATCTATGCTTCCTTACAATGATTTCTTTGCAGAGTTCTAACTCTAGCTAGTCTCTACTTATGACAGGAAAATACATGAAGGTAATTTATCATCTTGTGTTTTTACTCCATTGTCATTACGGAAGAAGATAATGACTGCAATTTCAGATCCTTTGAACTGAGATACAGAGAAAATGCTTCTTTTTTTTTCAGCTAAATGATGCTTTTCCTACTGTATACTGTTTGTAGGGGTATAACTCAGAAAATCCTCTATGAAGGAAAAATTTGCAATATATATCAAAATCACAAATGCACAGAACTTTTGATCCAGCAATTCTACTTCAAGGAATTTATTTTACATAGATACGTACATGTGTGAAATGATAATATATTTCAGAAAGAAAGATTAGAAGCAACTTAATAGCCCATCATTAAGAGGCTGGTTTAAATAAATTATGATATATCCATCCTTACAAGAGAATACTATGTAACTAAAACAAAACAAAAAAAACAAATGAAGGAAAATTTACATCTGTTGATTTGGAATTATCTCCAAAATGTATTAAGTAAAACAAATTAAGAAGAAGAGTACTTTTTGTACTAAATTTGTGTTAATAAAAATAGATTGTATATATAGGAGGGTTTGAAAGTATATAGACAAATTCTTTGACCATCTTCCCTTGAAAAGGTAGAGTCTAATTCTCCGCTCTTTGAGTGTGGGAATACATTAGTTACCTGCTTTTATAAATATAAAATATGTTTAGACTAATATTCGAGACACTGAAAACTTTGAGAACTTCTAGGGAAGAGACCTTGGTCATCGGGCACAAGGTGAGAGCATGCATATCTCTTATACATACTCTTTGAGCCTCTTGGATTTTGTGATTACCTATTTAAAAATAAAATAAAATACTAACAAATACTAAGCTAGGTACTCTGTATTTAATAAGTAAGATAAAGTGGTATATACCATTTTTTATTTTCAAGTATACTTATGAATGCCTACAGGTAGTTCACCATCTTAGAACAGACTGACTAAATGCTTCTGTTGAAATTAGAATGGCAGGATGTTGATAGAGACCATCCAGGGAAAGAGATGTTTGAAAAATACTATAATCACTTCTTAGGTTCAAATAAGGAGGGAAGAGGGCTACTGCAGGAGGAGGAAGGACTGGGTGGAAACAGTGATGAAGGGAGGTCCTAACCTTGCTAGCTGTTGATCACCCAGGTGTAAGGTGGCAGTCCACCCAGGGTTACTCAAATTGGAGTGGCAGGCAGATGTGACTCCCTGGCACACCAGAGGCAGGGCTTCAAGACAGGCTGGTCGCCCTAAGAGGCTTGGTGAGAAGCACTGAGCTTGGGTGATTGGGCTGAGTGTGGGGAAGCTGACAGGCAAAATGCAGAGGGAAAAGCAATGAGATGTACACCTTCACCACTGATGGCAACGAGTTATTAAGTAACAGATTTTCTTTCTTCTCTTTTTCTTGCTGGACACACATAATCCATTTGCTTTGCAAAGCAATTTTAGAGTGTTGTTTATGGTAAGATATAAGGTGCCTTATGGCAAAAAAATCTCTCCCAAATTCATGTGTGGATTCAAAGCTATTCCAATCCTAAAACATTGCATTTGTTTTTAGAGATACCTGTTCCTCCATTCATAGTTTCAGAACAATGAAATCTTCCTCATAGGTTGTCGAATGGATTTAATGAAATAAAGTTAACTGAGTGCCAGAATCGTCCCTCCTTCCCCTCCATAGCCCTGGCACCCCTCGTTCCTCTCCTCTGAAGCGTCCCCCACCACCCCTGGCCATACTGCTTGTCCTCCAGCACAGCACTCTCTGTGCTCCATCCTATTATGTGCCCAGTGTTGTCTGATGGAATCTTGGAATGTGAATCATACTCAATTTTGGGAGTTTGTGAGGGCATCCTCACAAGTCATCTGGGGGATGGTTCACACAACTGACTCAAGGTGGCACAAGTAGTAAGAGTCAGGGTCACAGTACAAACCCAGGCTGCTCTTCCCCACCCCTTGTTCCTCCGTTGCCCTGGATGAGGGTGCATAGACAGTAAGAGCCAAAGGGGATCCTCCCACACAGATCCAGTGATTTCACTGTCAGAACAGTCAGTATACTGGGGTCCAAAAGAGAAGTAACCATCATGACTCTCTGCATCCATGTTCCTATTTTGTGAGTCTTTATTGAGTGACTAGACACTAGCCAATTTTGATTAACTGTGCCAGAACTTAGTAAAATCCTGGATTTCCACTCTGTCAGACAAGTTTTAAGGAATTGAAGTGAGGCCAAAACAAAAAGGCATTTATGATGAATTTTACCATTCCTGGCATTTTATATTTTTTATAGCTCAGTTGTGTTCTGTGGAGATATAATAAAAAGCGTGTTAATAGAAATCACTCTGAACTTGTTACAACAAACAAAGGTTTGTTAAACAAACCTTTAGGGAACAGACATTCTAGGCTAAGAGGTGGTGTCCATGGCGGTTGTTTAAACATCCAAACAACTTGAAAATTATTTTACCTGTAAAAATCTGGACCATGATCTCAAACAGGTATAAACTAATTATAGGTATCGATTAAATTTAGTCATGGTTGTATGTATATATCCTGTGTATATGTATATACACATATATACCTACATACTGACTGTCCAACACTTCCTTTCCCCCATTTGAAGCTATCAAGCACAAGAGTGGGCAGGGTACCTGCCTCCAGGTGATCCCATTAGAGCACTTCCCTTCCCCCACCTCAGTAATCGGTCCAAGTCGGGAGCTTGTGTTATGTAAACTGGGCCAATCTGAATCTTCCCTAGGGTTTTTCAAACTGAAGTTAGTAGAAAGAAGCCTCTTTTCCTCTTAATTTACGGAACTGTTAGAATATGAAGTCAGAAGTATGTTGTTTCTCAGAAACCGAGGGGAGGGCTCGTGGAGAAGCCGGCTGACATAGCGCTTCACTCAGAAGGTCATGGGGTGGCCGGGGGGAGATGCGAGTGCACTCTGCTGGTGACATTAAAGTCCCCAATTATAGACCTCCCTAAAACCGGTATTACCCCTGCCCTTCTCAAATTTGGCTCAGTAAATTCCTCCCACTATGTTTATTTTAGTTCCTATTAAGACTCATGAACTTGCTTCCTGTAAATAGAGTGGTGCAAATGCTATCCTTGATGGTGTTGGAGAGAGCTCTCACATTCACTGCTGCTGGGTGTAGGCTTTTTTTTTTTTTTTGGCATGGCAATTTGGTAGTACCTACCAAAATTTACAATGGTAAAACACTTTGTCTCAGAAATTCCATGTTTAGGAATCTCTACCATAGAAATATTAGCAACCCCCTTAAAGAATATATGACAAACATGTTCATTGAAACATTGTTTATACTAGCCCCAAACTGATGACAATCTAACTATCCATAAATAGGGATATAAGAGAATAAGTTATGGCCCACTCACCATGGAATGCTCTGCAGATAAAGAAATAATAAGTTGTCTGTATATGGAAAGATACCCAGGATATATATTGGAAAAAAATCAAATTACAAAAGTATAACGCCATTTTGGTAACCACAAACAAAAATTAAATAAGTATACATGTATTGTATATGCTATATACATGCATGAAAAGATAGCTGTAAGAATAATAAATTGGGAGTGAGGAAAGGAAAGCTTAGAGCTTTTATATTTTACCTTATAGGCTTCTGTATATTACTTTGTTAGTTTGTAAAAGCAATTTCAAAAAGAAGATAGTTCTATCTACTTTGTTACACTGTCTCCTTAGAAGAAAAACTCCTTAGGAAAGGCAGAAAGGTACACATTGGCCAAAGACCTCTAGATTTGACTTTGGTTCCACCTCTAACATGCTTGACGACTTGGGTTACATAGATGCATCTCTGTGACTGTTCATCTGAAAATGGGGTATTCGAGCTGTATGGGCGTTAACGTCCCTTTCAGTTTCAATAGTTTATGAACACAGATCTTTTTAGTTTTAGGTTTTATGATATGCACAAACACAATTTTGAAGTTAGAATGACATTTGGAAGAGGTACATTAAACAAGATGCATAAGTATTAAATATATCTCAATGATAGCATAGTGACCAATATTTGAAACCAAAAGGGTTGTTTTATCTTTATTCTCTAGATGAATTGTTCCTGGTGAAATGATTACTGCATAACTTTTATGTAAAATCAAAACCCATAATACCTTTACTTGCCTTATATTTTGAGATCTCCCGGCATGGGGGAATTCTGAAAAAGAAGGAAAGATGGCAAATGGTCAAGTCCCTGGTGGAGCAGGGAAGCGCATGGCAGCTTCCCATCTACCAAGACAGGCATCTCAGTCTACCGGGAGATCCCAGTGCACTGAGTGGGAAACCCTGTGACACTTATTTACTGATTAATCAGGGCTAAGAAGCTGGTCACTGGCAGGCAGAATCAGGGCTACAGACCTTTCTTTGGCAGGTCTGCACATTTTCCCCCCAGGGCGATGTGAATCCCTTTAGGCAGGGTGTGCACACACTCTCCATTTAAACTCAGCTCCCACCTTCTGGTTGCCCTAGGCTGGCTGGTTGGCTAGTCACTTCACTTATCACCCTGTCTGCCAGGCTGTAGAAGTCCTGTGACTTTTGTAAATCCTTTACGTGTTAAAACCACCTGCAGAATAACATAACAGTGTGGGGAAATGGAAGAGGAGACACAGCAGCAAATTCTTCATACTTAGTCATAAGAACAAGTAAATGCAATGACCTTGGGTCTTATTCAAAGGCATAGTCCCTTTGAAACAGATTTATCAATCTTAGAATAGGTTATAAAGCAGCCTGTGGATTCACTTTTTACCCCATTCACTTCCTTTTCATGCATTGCCATTGTAAGGTTAGTACTTTTCTAAGTAGAACACTATGCTAGAACAAATACTAATTTTATCAGATAAATAACTCTTTCTTAGGCATCACTTACTAGCTTATTTTTATAGGCATCTATCTATAAGTTGGTGTCACCCACTAGACAATGAAATTTTTGAGGACAGTCTCTCCATCACACCTAGTCCAAGGCCAGGCATTTGGAAGAGTACAAAAAGCCTTGTTGAGTGATCTAATGAAGAAATAGTGTCTGGCTAATTCTAAATTTGAACTGTGAAAGAATAAATCAGTAACTGGCACACAATTTAAGCTATTCAGTTTTATTCACAATCTGAAGTTGATTGAATTTTCTAGAATGTAAACTCCAAAATGTGAGGACTTTTACCATTTTGTCCACTGGTGGATCCCAAGTGCCAGGAATTACCTACCCCCATCCTCACTCCCACACACAGCTTCCTGACTATAGTCACATGACCTCACCACCCCATTGTCTTCATTCTCCTCCCATTCGAGGAGACTCTTGCCCAAGCACATAACTTGATTATTCATTCCATTAACTTCCAGAAAGACCTCTCAACTTGTAGGGAGGAAAAATAATCTTTTCTCTACATTTCTAGGTTCTTGGCTGAGGCCCCCCAGTAAATTATTTTTAAAGGCAGGTTAACAGAGAAAACCAAATTTAATTACTTACATTCATGCAGGAGCCCCACAAAAATGAGACTCAAAGTGACTAGAGAAGGAAGTTTTTATACCTTTTAGACAAAGAAACAATAAATTTGTGAAAATTGACTAAACAAGGGGATTTGGGCTTGGGGTAGTAAAATGGTGAAGGAATAACAAGATTTGTTTATATGGCCTCTTTGGCCCTAAACTCCCTGCCTTTGGTGATAAGGATGCCTTCTACTCTCCTAGTATAGGGAAGGTAACTTTCACGTGGGAGATTTATCCCCTGCTTCCTCGGGGGTCCAAGGAAGGGTCAGAGTGTTATTTTTGCATTGGTTATTTCTCAAGTACCTTTAATTTAAAATAATCAATATACCAAAGTGTCATACTTTAGGGTGATTATTTTGAACCCCTACAAACTGTTCACTAGAAAACACAAGACAGTTAACTGCTGAAGATTCTTTGAATCCCTTGCCTCAGAAATCCTCACTTTACCTTTTCCACCAATTCTAAACTATTAAATCACGATCCTTACCCAATCCTAATCAAGGCTCCCCCTCCCACGGAAATACCTGCCTTAAATCAAGCTTCCAATTCTCAATAAATCCCACCCTTGCCTTCCTCATTAGAGGCTCTGCTGCTGCTTGGTCAAGCTGGTGATGCCTCTTACCAATGAACTCAATACACGCAGTTTGGTCTTGTCTGCAGGTTTGTTAGTGATATCTGGGGAGCAGAATTCAATGCACATAGAACAGCGTTGGGCACAGACTAGGCAACTCAATAAATATTTGTTGAATGAATGAGTGGATGCTGTATAATTATACATGAAGGGATTTTATAAGCCCTATTAAGCCTAAATCAGAGTAGAGTCAGTCCATGTAAATCTCTTTGTAAGCATGACTAAATCTGGGAGTAGAGACATGTTACAGTATAAGCATTGACATGTTATTGGGTGACTTCTAAGCCAGAGATGGTGTATTTACCATGTCTTCTTGACCTTAAATTACCTTCTTAGAGTTTGAGCCAAACAGTACAAGACAATGGTTCATGAAAGATCAATAGATGAATATTTTCAGACTCACCATTCTTTACAAATGGCTGAGGTGACATAAAGGGATCCTAGTTTATTCATCATTGGAAAATGTCTGTCTGTTGATTTACTTCAGGTTTCCACAGGAGGCATTTTGATTCCCTTTACTGGTTTTTTTTTCCAGGAAAAATAAGTTTTCCTTGAGGGTTTTCTAAGTTCAAATAAGGCCTTCTTGTTTTATCTTTAAGGCACCCAGATGACAGTGAGAAGCCAACTTCTCTGATTTTACACAGCAGTTGCTTGCAATTATAATTCAACCCATAGCTGCTTACAGTCAGCTGGTAGAACTCTCAACCGTATGCATTATTTAATAGAGGGGAAAGAAAATGAGCCATTTTATAATGAAGAATTTAAATATGTGTAAGTTCCACTGCCCATTCAACTGGAATATCAATCAGAGAGGTATGCTTATGTGCTCAATTTGAACTGTAGTACTAACTCCCAAATATAAAAGCAAGCCCTTTCATTTCTCCAATATCCCACAGTAGGACAGTCAGATTTGTTTTTAGCTTTTGGTTTTTTTTGTTTTAGATTTTACTTGCAGAATGTATAAAGCTCCAGGAGTTTAATCCAAATATAATTCAAACCTCTGTATTGTATTCTTTCTCCCAAGCTACTCAAACCTGAAATACAAAATAGCACAGGAGGAAAATTTTCTTTTTCTTTTTTTCAAAGGAACAATAAATACCCTGGTATTTATCAGGACTCTGAAAAATATCTTAAGTATTAAGTACGTACTTTGGGAGGTGGTGATAGAAGGAGATGACTTAGATCAAGGTTGTTTGCTGAAGCTCCTGGAAATCATATTCTTCTCTGGGTGGAGTTTATGGTAACAGATCTGTTACGACTTCGTTACCATAATATAAAATAGCTTTGATGTTTCTGAAACAGTCTGGGGGTGGAACATTTCCACAAAGCTAGATAGCCAAATTCCCAAGAGGCCAAACCTCAAGGCAGATTCCAGGAGCCCTTCATACTTCCAGCCTCCAGAGAAACCCAACTCTCTAGAAGCAATTAGTTCTTCTAGACTTTATAGAAAAATATAGATCCAAATAATTTTATCTGTGCTTGTCCAAACCGTACAGTTTTGACAAGAAATCTCTGCCTTAGGTTCTAAACCCAATATAGGTTTTGGTAACTGACTTAAGTTTTTCATTAATTTTTTTCTCATTGTCACAGTCAAAAGACCCTTTTTTCTATTCCTATGTTTACCAAACTATCTTTTCTTAAAAAAAAAAAAAGAAAGAAAGAAAAACTCATTATTTTCTCTCATCACGTTAAACTTTCTTTCTCTCTTCATTCTTTTCCTACCCTTCTCTCTCTCTGCCCTCAGAACCCATATCCTATGAAATAATAAAAATGGTGAATATGTATGTAGTGCTAATTAGGTATTGAAAATTGTAGTAGGTGTTAACAAATCTGGCCTTATTTAATCTGCATAACAAAGCATATGGAAACTATTTACAGGCCTAATTTATAGTTTGTAGTTTGAGGGCAGTGGAGTGACCTGCCCAGGATGGCATGGGGTCAGTGGGACTGAGACCACACAGGCCTGTCTGACTACTAACTAATCCTACACTCTGCTCTTCTGCAGACTTCACAGTACAGGGTAGCAGGAGGTGCCCCCACTAATACGCCTCTTTGGCATAAGGATTATTTTGAGCTGATAATTATTAAGAGACTGCGGACAGATGAGAAGCTCTGAAAGCAGAGTAAAACTTATCCTTTTGTAAGGGAAATTTACATTTGTAAAAGAAATTTATGTTAGAAGGGACGCCTGTCCCAGAAGAGCACCATTACTGGAGATAACTTTTATCCCTGAGAGACTTATCTACAGGCCAGGGCAAACTTTGTTTACCAAACATTTCCTCTTCTCACCTTCCAGGTGAATTGTCTTCCTTGCTTTGCAGCTCTAGGCCCCTATCCCTTTCCTTAGCCCTGGATGGCATATAAGCCTCAAATGTCTGGCCACATTTTGAGTCTCATATTTTGTGGGGCTCCCGTATGTCCGTACATAATTAATTTTTTTTTTCTTCTGTTAATCTGTCTTTTGTTACAGGGGGAGTCTCACCCAAGAACTGGGAAGGCTGGACAGAAAATTATTTTTCCTCTCCTACAACCCATACTTTTGTGTCTGAGACTTTCTGCATAAAGCATTGTAGATGGAAATTACACCTTGAAAAATATTTTCTGTAAATCATTGCCACAACTATAACCTGGAGGAAAGCTACAGGGGACAAATGAAAGCATTCACTTTCTGTTGCTGCAAGCAAATTAAGCCTACAGACCACTTTTCAAGACAAAAACATTATTAAATTATTAGCTGCTTTAGAACTGCCTGCACTGACAAAGGATTAAGCTGCCTCAAAATTTCCTATGGCGCTCTGATAACTGTTATTATTTAAATATCCTTAGAATTCATGGGAGCTAAGGGGGGCAGTGAAAACTCAAACATGGGTTCTACTACTATTAAAGAAAAATGACCAAAATAAACAAATTATTGCCCTCCCCCACCAGCTTGAAGTAATACACAGTCACAAATCACCTTGAAAAGCTGATTTCAAACAAAACTGAGTGTCTAACTCCCAGCATGCATTTTAACATGTAGAGATTACAATCAGAATGGAGACTCCTTAGCTGTTAATTTTCACTAGTTGATGGGTTACAGTCAACTTCAATATGCCGTTGTTCCTATGTGGATGTATTTAACAATCTCTCGCTCTCAAAATAAATAAATAAATAAATAAATAAGAAGCCGAACTGTTGTTGAGTGAAAAAAAAAGCACAACGTGAAAGTTGTGAGTTAAGTTTTATTTGGGGCAAAATGAAGACTATAGCCTGGAAGACAGCATTTCAGATAGCTCTGAGAAACACGCAATCATGCACATATTTTTTGCAGAAGGTTGAGGCTAGTGTCACGAATGCTACTGCTAGTCATGAGGAGCAGAGGTCACCATGAAGGATTTTAGTGCTTTTCTAGATATGAGGAGATGCAAGAACTGGGCTTCTAAAATCTTCTCCTGAAAATATCTATCTGAAGGCCTGTTCTCCCAGTTTTTCCCAGAGCACAGAGTGCTACATTCCTGATCTCTACCCTAAATGCCTTTCAGGGGTGTTGAAAGTCAGCGGCTACAACAGCTCATAATTTAATCCTGTAGAGGTAGATGGCAAGTGCCAATTTGTAGTTGACAATATCGCTTGTATGTAGAAGGAAAAGAGCAATGTGACGTTTGTATAAGACATTCTACAGGGAAAATCCAGATTCTAGGTTGAGCAATTCTGTAAGGGAACCTATAAAATATGATAAATAATGTCTTTAAGTTGCATAGTTTACAACTGGAAAGCCAATAACGTGCCTCTGGTAGATCTAGTCAAATGAATGATGGTAAACCAGATGCATGGTAAGATTCAAATGAAATTACAATTTGATAAACAAATGTTTCATAATATTTTTTTTTCTGTTATTTCCACTACATCTCAGAGGAACTGGTAAGACAGGAATAGACTCTTGAGAACCTCTGAAATCTTTATATCTGAAATCTCACCTTCAGATAAAAATTTGGAGGAAGAACAAACGTTCCATTTAGTATTCTGGCTCCATCGCTTATGGTCTGTAACCTTAAGCAAGATATTTAATAAAGCTGTGTCACTTTTCAATCCCCATGATTCTATACCACAATCTACCTTTTACAGATCCCTTGGTACTTAGCAGGCAGCATGCTCAGTGTTTTACACAGCATCCCAGAGCCACCTCACCTAGCAGGCTCTGTGCAGCCTGCTTAACCTTATGCTACAGCTTGGAGTTTACTTTTAGGCTGAGAGAATCGAATGTGTCACTAATTTTAGTGGCTAAAAATGATGTCAGCTTTTTCATCCACAACTTCTGTATCAGCAACTCTCAAGCTTTTTGGTTTTAGGACTCTATTTACACAAAAATTATTAAGAACACCCCACATAATTAATATCCGACCTATGTAAATGGCTCATACAACTCAACATCAAAAAACAAATAATCTGATTTAAAAATGGGCAGAAGGGATTTCCCTGGTGGTCCAGTGGTTAGAACTCAGCACTTTCACTGCCATGGGTCCATGTTCAATCCTTGGTTGAGGAACTAAGGTCCTACAAGTTTCATGGTGCGGCCAAAAAAACTAAAGGGCAGAAGAACTGAATAGACATTTTTTCCAAAGAGGAAACGCAGATGGCCAATAGGAACATGAAAAGATGCTCAATGTCATTAATCATCAAGGAAATGCAAATTAAAACCACAACGAAATATCACCTCACACCTGTCAGAATGGCTATCATCAAAAAGAACACAAATAACAAATGGAGAGGATCTGGAGAAAAGGGAACCCTCATACATGGTTGGTGGGAATGTAAATTGGTGCAGCCACTGTGGAAAACAGTGTGGCGGTTTCTCAAAAAACTAAAAATAGAGCTACCGTATGACCCAGCAATTTCACTCCTGGGTATATATCTGAAAAAAACAGAAACACTAATTTGAAAAGACACATGCACCACAATGTTCATAGCAGCATTATTTACCATTGCTAAGGTATGAAAACAACCTAAGTGTCTGTCAACAGATGATTGGATAACGAAGGTGTGGTGCATATATACAATGGAATACTACTCAGACATAAAAAAGAGTGAAATTTTGCCATTTGCAGCAACATGGATAGACTTGGGAAGGTATTATGCTCAGTGAAATAAGTCAGACAGAGAAAGACAAATACTGTATGATATCACTTATATATGGAATCTAAAAAAATACAACAAACTAGTGAATATAACAAAAAAGAAGCAGAGTCATAGGTATAGAGAACAAACTAGTGGTTACCAGTGGGGAGAGGGAAGTAGGGAGCAGCAATACAGGGGTAGGGGATTAAGAGGTACAAATTATTAGGTATAAAGTAAGCTACTAAGATAGATTGTACAACATGGGGAATACAGCCAATAGTTACAATAACTATAAATAGAGTATAACCTTAAAAATTGTAAATCACTATATTGTACACCTGTAACCTATATAATATTGTACAACTATACATCAATAAAAATGGAACCTCCCACATATTTTGTTACATGGGTTATACCTATCAAAATTTACCTTACTGGAAATTAAAGTTGAGAACTTTTAAATTATGTACTTATTAATTTGTTTAAAAATAAAAGGTCCATTATATAAATGACATATTTTTATGAAAAATGGTTTTCCAATTGAAAAAAATTCCAGTGAGAGAAGTGTAAAGGAGATTTTTACAAATCTCTGTAACATCTGTCTCAGTAGGTAATAACTAGACTCTCATGTCTGCTTCTTTATTTGGTCTATTGTAATCTTATATATGGACCCTCTGAAAAATACCACTCTAAACTCATGAAAGAACAAGAGTGAAAAAGAAAAATAACTTCTTACTGTCGTATGAAAATGCTCTGACCTCTCAGAGCCCCTGAAAGGGTTTTGGAGACCCCAGGAGTCCCAGACTTCCCTTTGTAACTGTTGTTCTATATGATGGAGTAGTCACTCTAAATTATAAGGATTTACTTTACATATATATAAAGAAATAATATACATAATGGTATATATATATATATATATTTATTTTATTTTATTCTTTTAGTCGCACCACACAGCATGCAGGATCTTAGTTCCCAGACCAGGGATCGAACCTGGGCCCTTGGCAGTGAGAGTGTGGAGTCCTAACCACTGGACCACCAGGGAATTCCCATATATATAAATATATTTTTATACCAAAGAGTTATGTAGTTATGTTCACTGTGAATGAAAATAACTGTCAGTAGAGCTTTTTATTTTTTTCTGAATTGATCCTTAGAATAACAATGACAACAAGACCTAACACTTATAAAGCACTCCTTATATCAGGCACTGTACTAAGAGCTTTGCAAATGTCATTTCATTTAATCCTCAAAACAATACTGGAAGACTGTGCCACTAATATTATTGTTTCACTGAACAAGTGAAACTGGGCATTGGAGGGGATAAGTGACCTGCCCAAGGTTACACCACTGGCAAATTCTAGACTTGGCTCTTGTGTTTAGGTAGTCTGACTCCAGACTACACCAGATCCTAATCAGGATACATTATTCTACCTTCAGGAAAGGTTGCTCAGCACTGAAATAATTTTCTCATGTAATCCTCCCAAAAATTCTGGGAGGACAACCTCATAATCCTCACTTTTCAGATGAGCAGAATATGCACCATGGTTGCCTCTCCTCTTTCTGTGCCACTAGCCTTTGGCCTCCCATGTAGGATTGGTATAATCCAGAGACAGCCCGAATAGTTCACAGGTCAGGGGAGAAAGAACATTAGCACTTATTTTCATCATTATCTAAAAAATGAAAAAAAATCAGCTTTTAAAATATTTAATACATAAATGGATGCTTGCCCTTCATTGAACCACTTAAGATGTGAGATGGGTCCTGAGGAAAGAGTGGGTTGTCCTCAATAGAGGATTGTTGCTCTCAGTACAGAGGATGAGTGCCCAGTCTAGCTTTATGGGTTTCTTATTATTTGCTTTATTTTACATAAAGTAATACAGAAAGGGCAATTGGTTTATAAAGATTTCTTTGAGAAGCAAAACAGAACAGTTTGCTTTAGCAAACTGAAACAAATGCTAATAATTCAGGCACAAACAAATAAGAAAATGGCAGAACTGACCCTTTCTCTGAATTATTACTAGCCTTCTATTAGCAATGTTACATGAATTTTTTAAAAGTCTATTTAAGCAATACTGGGAATAAGTTGGCCAAATATGTGAAATTATCAAAAGGATATCTGGACTATGGATTTTCACCCACTGTTGTTAGTGATGACTCTAGCAAAGTAAATATTTTGCAAATAATGACATGAAACAGTCATGGTTAGTAAGACATTATAAAATATTACCTACTTCATCTTTAAAATGTTCTTCTATAATTCTAGTTTAGGTGTACATTTTATAGGATGCGCAATATATTAAAACAGTAGTAGAGGAATATAGTTCATTAGTAATACACATATATTCAACAATTTTCTATTCATAGAAGACCTTGGTCAAAATGGTTTGGAGAATTCTGCACTATGGTATTTATCTTTATAAAAAAGCTCCAGACTCTTTCAGGCTCCAATATTTTATTATTTTAATTTTTTGTCAAGTTACTGAGTTTTTAAGTATGGGTCTGAATTAAGAGTGGGAGAAAAAAACCAAAATTTATTTAATTATATTGGTTACTGTAACAGAGAAACACAGAAAATTATTTTCTTTTGATAGCCAATACATTCATAGAACATTGCTCAGCAAATAGTAAGGGCTTAACATGTTAATTGATTGTTAAGTGACAGGTTATCACTTATCAATAGATGACATTTGTTTTGTGATGAGTGCCTACTATCCAATTTCATCTTTTTTGCTTCTTTGTTAATAATGCCATACATTTCCCATGTAAGCCATCCTTCCCCAGTGTTCAGCCTTTAAGGCTCAGAGAAGAGCACATTATCTATGCCTAAGTCAAATGGGCATTCTCCCAACCTAACCTCTTGACTCAACTCAGGTCAATGAGGAGACTGTAATTCTACTGCATTTGCACTTGGAAGGATGTCGGGCTGCAGCTGCTGGCAGGTGTCGTATTACCACATGGACCCTGATATTGAAGCCAGTGGAGAGAAGTGCAGAGGGATGGAAAAAGACTCCAACTAATACAACAGAGAAATTATGACCAGGTGACTTCTTTTTTATTCAGTGTTACTTAAGCTTAACAAGAAGCATGTTCTCAAGACCTCTCTTCATGAATGATACAAAATTGATTATTGTTAAGCTCTTTAAGAGAGTAAGTCTTTTCTTCCCTGAGATTCAGGAACAGTCCTTTAGTTTTGGTAAGATGTTTCTGACACATGAAGTCTTCAAGGTCATCTGTTATCTCACAGAGAAAGAAATTTCTGTGTGATTTGGTCGGAGATTATACCTTTATCACACATGGCTAGTGGCTATAAATTTTTACATTCATCTCTTAAGGGGAAGAAAGGGCAAGGAGAAAATATTTCAAAGCAAACGTGAACTGAAAAACAACAGAAAAGCTAAGGAACAAATAGAACAACAGAAAAAACAAGCACAGTCTTTTACATTTTCAAATGCCCGGAATTCCATTAACCAGAACATTCCACCAATCGACACGTCTACAGAACCAAGTGCAGTAATTATTACTTTATGTAATTACAATCGTGAACCACTACTGTAAGACCTCCAACATGTATCAAGCTTACTTTGGCTCTGATGACTTCAGTTTAAACATTCCTAACTTACATCCTGATAATACACTCCTAAAGAATGGGTATCGTCCTTGGATTTTTCTCAGTATAGTCATAGAAAAAAAAATCCAAATGGAAAGAACAAAAGGACCAGGGTAGGCAGATGGGGTTGGTGAGTGTGAAGAAAATAGCACAGAAATGTGGAGTGCATGCAGCTTACTTAGACGCAGCCCAAGATAATGGCAGCGATTTCCTCTGAGGACAAAAATACACAAAGAATTACTAGGTGCTGGTGGAAGAGGTGTGAGGCAAGCTGTGAAAATAGCACATTTACAGGGGGACTGTGTTGATTTGCAATCTTAATTAAGCATATTTTCTGCTTTTATGAAGTAAGAGCCAGATTCACTTTTATTACCACAGTTGAACAATTTTTTTACAAAACCTAGAATAAATAAAATGCATCTAACTCATTTATGATCAAAACAAAGCCATCCCATTAAGAGAATGCTTATTTTCTCTAGTGGAGTTTCCTCTTCTTTGTTAATATTTGTTATTCCCATCAAGTAATTAAGTGATTATAATGAACCCAAGTAAATATATTTTGCTAACTCTATTAGGTGATCATTTATTTAATGTTCTACATAAACAAGCCTGTCTCATACTCCCATTACACATTATAGTTATGTCTATCAGCACTTACATGTATATTGTAATTATTTGTTACATCTCTCTTTCTCTGACTCCTACTAGACCGTGAACTCCAAGAGGTATGTACATCTTCACTACCAGAAGGGCCAATACTTACTGACTGTTGAATTATGTGCCAGATTTTGTTTTTTGTCAGGTGAGTTATTTAATTTTCCTCATGAAATCTTATGACATGGATACTATCAGTATTCTCATTTTAGCAATAAAGACATTTAAACTCAGACATTTTCATTTGTTTGTGTTCACAAAGGAAGCTAGGAAGTAGAAGCCCTAACATATATCTGAAAAGATACATGTTTTTATTGGCCTTGGATTCAAGAAACATATCTCTAAAATAAATATGTTTTCTTTACCATACCTTAACAAGCTTGGGGTGAGTTCAGAGGTGGGTAACAGTCCAACAGTATTTAAAACTCAGATCTCCACTGGTGTTATAATTCTTTCTCCTGGGCTTCCAAGTTTCTACTCTCCATAGATCTTAGGCAGTTCAAATATTTTGTCATCTTCTGCTACTATTCTTCTAAAGCCATTTTTGGTCTTATTGCTAGTTTTCATTCACTCATTCAACAATTATTAATTAAGCAACAGTCATATACCAGGAAATTTCTAGGCACTGGAGATTAAAAAATAAGTGAACAGCACACATGACCCCTGCTCTCTTGCAATTTATAGCTTGACAATGGCCCATAACTAGACAGAGGGACATTTGAGTGACGTTGTTCTGTTTCACCCTCATCCAAGATTTACTTGTATTTGGTGCTCAAATCCAAGCATTGCTTGTTTCTATTTCAACAAGTAGAAACAAGAGAAAACTGTCTTTACCTCCCCAGCATCTAGCACAGTGTCTGGCACATAGTCGGTACGTCATAAATTTGCTGGGTTTTTTTTTTTTTGAAGTATAGTTGCTGTACAATATTATATAAGTTAGAGGTGTACAATATAGTGATTTAAAATTTTTAAAGGTTATACTCCATTTATATTTATTGTAAAATATTGGCTATATTCCCTGTGTTGTACAATATATCGTTGTAGTTTATTTTATAACTAACAGTTTGTACCTCTTAATCCCCACTCCTCTATTGCCCCTTCCACCTTCCCTCTCCCTACTTGTAACCACTAGTTTGTTCTCTGTACCTGTGAGTCTGCTTCTTCTTCGTTATATTCAGTAGTTTGTTGTATTTTTTTAGATTCCACATATAAGTGATATCATACAGTACTGGTCTTCCTCTGACTTATTTCACTTAGCATAATGCCTTGCAAGTCCATCCACGTTGTTGCAAATGGCAAACATAAATTTGCTGTTGAATGAATAGAAGATGTGTATGATCTAGAAAGTAACCATGGAGTTATATGGACTGGCAATTTCTTCTGATAATATGTTTTACCAAATCATTGCCCAGACATAGGACTAATTTTACTCCATACTCCTGCATTGGATAGATAACATCCTCCTGGTCCTTTCTCATTCAAAGGAATAAACCAGAAATAAATGTAGGAAGGTCAGAATAAAGCAAAGGAAATATTTATTTAAGAAATGTAATTCTGTTTAACTTTCATTACCCTGAAAGATTTTGACACTGCTTTTAAATTTGCTATCTGAAGTTTTCAGAAAGACATAAAACACAAAACATTTCCCTCAGCTTAAAGGGCGGAGTTTATTTTTAGGAAGAACTTTTTACAAGCTTGGGCCTAGGATCTAATGGATTCTTGCACAGGAAAAGATGTGAAGGCCAGCAGACCTGGACTCTTGGTTTTCTTCAATCCTTTGATCATGTTCTGTGATCATTCTTCTGTGATTTTATTCCAAGAAATGCTGTTTTGATAACTTTTCATGTTCTAAGATAGAGATTTCATTAGCTGGGCTAGTTCAGCAATTCTTAACTTTTTTCTCCCCTACCTCAACAAATATGTTAGTGATGTTCAAATTTAGGACACATTCTCATGGAGACACTTATGGCTATTATAATTCTCAAAGTATACCTTAAGGTGTCATCCTGTTTTCCTCTTTCAGGAAAGTATGTATGCTATGGACTGAAAGTTTTTGTCCACCCCTTTCCCCACCACCAAAGTTCATATGTTGAAGTCCTCATCCCCAGGGTGATGGTATTAGTAGATTGGACCTTTGGAAGATAATTAGGTCATGAAGGTGGATCCCTCATGAATAGGATCCATGCCCTTAAAATAAAAGACATGAGAGAGACGATCTCTCTCAGCCATGTGAATCTTTTAGCAGATATGTCTTTTGCAAATATTTTCTCCCAGTCTGTGGCTTGTCTTTTCATTCTCTTGACAGTGTCTTTCACAAAGCAGAAATTTTTAATTTTAATGAAGTCTAGCTTATCAATTCTTTCATTCAAAGATCATGCCTTTGCTGTTGTACCTAAAAAGTCATCACCAAACCCAAGGTTATCTAGACTTTCTCCTATGTTATCATCTAGGCGCTTTATAGGTTTGTGTTTTACATTTAGGTCTATGATCCATTGTGATTTAACTTTTGTGAAGGGGTAAAGTCTGTGTCTAGATTCAATTATTTTTGTATGTGAATACATATTTGTTCCAGCACCATTTGTTGAAAAGATCCAAGAACCAAGAGCAACGATATCCAGCTCAAGCTCAGAGTGAATTTGCCCTTCCTCCACCCAGGCCTCAAGGGACTGTGTGATCCAGCCCACCTACATCGGTGAAAGTAAATTTCTTTACTCAGTCTACTGATTCAAATATTAATCTCTTTTAGAAACACCCTCATAGACACACCCAGAAATAATGTTTTACCAGCTATCTGGGCATCACTTTGTCCAGTCAAGTTGACACCAAAAATTAACCATCACACATAAAAATTAAAATAGCTGAAGATTTTTTAAAATTCAAATATAAAAATGCCATCCCAATATTTTCAACCTAATTGATATTTTCAAAAAGAAACAACAAAAAAAAAACAGACAAAAAACACCTTATAGGGCTTTGTTAACATTATTTTCTATTGACTTTTGCTTTTATCTTTGTTATTTCCTTCTTTTTTCTTACTTTGGGTTTAATTTTCTCTTGCTTTTTTTTTTGTAACAGATTTTTTTTTTTTTTTAGAGTAGTTTTGGATTCAGTGCAACATTGAGCAGAAGGTAGAGAGATTTCCCATATACTCCCTGCCCCCACACACGAATAGCCTCCTCCTTATAAATATCCACCACTGGAATAGTACATTTGTTGCAATTTATGAACCTACATTGACACATCATTAACATTCAGTGTCCGCAGTTTACACTAGGGTTCACTCATGGTGCTGTACATCTATAGGTTTAGACAAATGTATAATGACATGTATCCACCACTGTTGCAGGAAGGGGGACCCCTTCCAGGACCTGAGAGTGGGCTTTTTTCTAACATTTGGAAATAAATTGTCTGATGAGACACACATGCTGACAAAGCAAGAGACTTTATTGGGAAGGGGTGCCTGGGCAGAGATCAGTAAGGTAAGGGAACCCAGGAGAACTGCTCTGCCACATGGCTCACAATGTCAGGTTTTATGGTAATGGGGTTTGTTTCTGAATTGTCTCTGGCGGGTCACTCTGACTCAGGGTCCTTCCTGATAGCGAGCTTGTCACTCAGCCAAGATAGATTCCAGTGAGGAGGATTCTGGGAGATTGGTAGGATGTATGGACTGGAGTCTCCTCTCTCCTTTTGACCTTTCCCGAATCTTTCCAGTTGGTGGTAACTTGTTAGTTCTGTGTTCCTTATCAGGACCTCCTGCTGTAAGATAACTCATGCAACTGGTTACTATCTTGTCTGGCCAGGGCAGGTGGTTTCAGTCTGTGGTTCCCCTAACACCACTATAGTATCACACAGAATAATTTCACTGCTCTAAAATCCTCTGTGCTGTGCTGATTCAACACTCCCTCTTCCCCAAACCCTTGCAACCATGAATCTTTTTACTGTCTCCACAGTTTGCCTTTTCCAGAATGTTATATAATTGGATAAAACAGTATGTATCTTTTCCAGATTGGCTTCTTCTACTCAGTAATATGCATTTAAGTTTCCTCAATGTCTTTTCATGGCTTGATAGCTCATTTCTTTTTAGTGCTAAATAATATTCCATTGTCTGGATGTACCACAGTTATTTATCCATTCACTTACTTAAGGATATCTTGGTTGCTTCCAAGTTTGGGAATTTTTTAAACCATTTTTTTATTGAAGTATAGTTAATTTACAATGTTTTGTTAGTTTCAGGAAAGTGATTCAGTTTTATATATATATATATACATATATATATAAAATACATATATATATATGTGTATATATATATATATTTCAGATTCTTTCCATTATGGATTATTATAAGATATTGAACACAGTTCCCTATGCTGTACAGTAGTCCTTGTTGTTTATTATTTTATATATAGTAATATATATGTTAATTCCAAACTCCTAATTTATCTTCCCCCCCTTTGGTAACCATAAGTTTGTTTTCTATGTCTGTGAGTCTATTTCTGTTTTGTAAATAGGTTCATTTATATCATATCTTTCACAAATATATATCATGTATTTCACATATAAATGATATTATAGGATATTTGTCTTCCTCGGTCTGACTTACTTCACTTAGTATGATAATCTCTAGGTCCAACCATGTTACTGCAAATGGCATTATTTCATTCTTTTTTATGGCTTAAGACTATTCCATTGTATGTATATATACCACATCTTCTTTATCTGTATCTGTTTATGGACATTTAAGTTGCTTCTATGTCTTGACTCTTGTAAGTAGTGCTGCTATGAATATTGGGGTGCATGTATCTTTTTGAATTAGAATTTTCTCGGGATATATGCCCAGGAGTGGGATTGCAGGATCATATGGTAACTCTATTTTTAGTTTTTTAAGGACTCTTCATACTGTTCTCCATAGCAGCTGTACCAATTTACATTCCTACCAACAGTGTAGGAGGTTTCCCTTTTCTCCACACCTTCACCAGCATTTATTTGTAGAATTTTTAATGATGGCCATTCTGAGTGGTATGAGGTGATACCTAATTCTCTAATAATTAGCGATATTGAGCATCTTTTCATGTGTCTGTTGACCATCTCTGTCTTCCTTGGAGAAATGTCTATTTAGGACTTCTGCCCATTTTTTGATTGTTTGTTGTTTTGATATTGAGGTGTATGAGCTGTTTGTATATTTTGGAAATGAATCCCTTGTGGGTAGCATCATTTGCAATATTTTTTCTCAGTCTGTAGGTTGTCTTTTTGTTTTATTTATGGTTTCCTTTGTTGTGCAAAAACGTTTAAGTTTAGTTAGATCCCATTTGTTTATTTTTATGTTTATTTCCACTACTCTAGGAAAGCTTTTAATTAGGGGATTTATGAATAAATATCTGTTTATTACCTGTGTGGAGGCATTTTTATGAATACAAGCTTTCAACTCTTTTGAGTAAATACCAAGGAATTCGATCGTTGGATCATATGGTAAGAGTGTGTCTAGTTTTGTGAGAAACAGCTAAACTGTCTTCCAAAGTGGCTGTACCATTTTGCATTCCCACCAACAAAGAATGAGAGTTCCTGTTGCTCCACATCCTTGCCAGCATTTGGTGTTGTGTTTTGGATTCTGGTCATTCTAATAAGTGTATAGTGGTATCTCTTTATTGCTGTAGTTTGCATTTTGCTAATGACATATAATATGGAGCATCTTTTCATATGCTTACTTGTCATCTGTATATCTTCTTTGGTAAGGTGTCTATTAAGGTCGTAGACTGGCTTTTTAATTGGGATATTTGTTTTCTTACTGTTGAATTTTAAAAGTTCTTTGTATATTTTGGATAACAGTCTTTAAAAATTTTTTTTTTTAATGTATAAATGTGTTTACTTTTTTTTTGACTTTTTGAATTTTATTTTATTTATTTTTATACAGCAGGTTCTTATTAGTTATCTATTTTATACATATTAGTGTATACATGGCAATCCCAATCTCCTAATTCATCCCACCACCCCCCCCCACCCCACCATTTTCCCCCCTTGGTGTCCATACGTTTGTTCTCTACATCTGTGTCTCTACTTCTGCCCTGCAAACCGGTTCATTTGTACCATTTTTCTATATTCCACATATATGCGCTTACATACGACATTTGTTTTTCTCTTTCTGACTTACTTCACTGTGTATGACAGTCTCTAGATCCACCCACGTCTCTACAAATGACCAAATTTAGTTCCTTTTTATGGCTGAGTAATATTCCATTGTATATATGTACCACTTCTTCTTTATCCATTCATCTGTCGATGGGCATTTAGGTTGCTTCCATGACTTGGCTATTGTAAATAGTGCTGCAATGAACATTGGGGTGCATGTGTCTTTTTGAATTATGGTTTTCTCTGGGTATATGCCCAGTAGTGGGATTCCTGAGTCATATGGTAATTCTATTTTTAGTTTTTTAAGGAACCTCCATCTTGTTCTCCATAGTGGCTGTATCAAGTTACATTCCCACCAACAGTGCAAGAGGGTTCCCTTTTCTCCACACCTTCTCCAGCATTTGTTGTTTGTAGATTTTCTGATGATGTCCATTCTAACTGGTGTGAGGTGATACGGCATTGTAGTTTTGATTTGTAATTCTCTAATAATTAGTGATGCTGAGCAGCTTTTCATGTGCTTCTTGGCTATCTGTATGTCTTCTTTGGAGAAATGTCTATTTAGGTCTTCTGCCCATTTTTTGATGGGGTTGTTTGTTTTTTTAAAATTGAGCTCCTTGAGCTGTTTATATATTTTGGAGATTAATCCTTTGTCCGTTGACTCACTTGCAAGTATTTTCTCCCATTCTGAGGGTTGTCTTTTCGTCTTGTTTATAGTTTCCTTTGCTTTTGAAAAGCTTTTAAGTTTGATTAGGTCCCATTTGTTTACTTTTATTTTTATTTCTGTTACTGTAGGAGGTGGATCAAAAGAGATCTTGCTGTGATTTATGTCATAGAGTGTTCTTCCTATGTTTTCCTCTAAGAGTTTTGTAGTATCTGGTCTTATATTTAGGTCTTTAATACATTTTGAGTTTATATTTGTGTATAGTGTTAGGGAGTGTTTTAATTTCATTCTTTTACATGGAGCTGTCCAGTTTTCCCAGCACCACTTACTGAAGAGACTGTCTTTTCTCTGTTGTATATCCTTGCCTCCTTTGTCATAGATTAGTTGACCATCAGTGCATGGGTTTATCTCTGGGCTTTCTATCCTGTTCCATTGATCTATATTTGTGTTTTTGTTCCAGTACCATATTGTCTTGATTACTGTAGCTTTGTAGTATAGTCTGAAGTCAGGGAGTCTGATTCCTCCAGCTCCATTTTTTTCCCCTCAAGATTGCTTTGGCTATTCAGGGTCTTTTGTGTCTCCATACAAATTTTAAGATATTTTGTTCTAGTTCTGTAAAAAAAATGTCACTGGTAATTTGATAGGGATTGCATTGAATCTGTAGATTGCTTTGGGTAGTATAGACATTTTCACAATATTGACTCTTCCAATCCAAGAACATGGTATATGTCTCCAACTTTTGGTATCATCTTTGATTTCTTTCATCAGTGTCTTATAGTTTTCTGCATATAGGTCTTTTACCTCCTTAGGCAGGTTTATTCCTAGGTATTTTATTCATTTTGTTGCAATGGTAAATGCAATGGTTTCCTTAATTTCTCTTTCAGATCTTTCGTTGTTAGTGTATAGGAATGCAAGAGATTTCTGTGCATTGATTTTGTATCCTGAACTTTACTAAATTCATTGATTAGCTCTAGTAGTTTTCTGGTGACACCTTTAGGATTCTCAATGTATACAGTCATGTCATCTGCAAACAGTGACACTTTTACTTCTTTTCCAATTTGTATTACTTTTCTTTCTTTTTCTTCTCTGATTTCCGTGGCTAGGACTTACAAAACTATGTTGAATAATAGTGGCGTGAGTGGACATCCCTGTCTTGTTCCTGATCTTAGAGGAAATGCTTTCAGTTTTTCACCATTGAGAATGATGTTTGCTGTCAGTTTGTGGTATATGACCTTTACTATGTTGAGGTAGTTCCCTCTATGCCCACTTTCTGTAGAGTTTTTATCATAAACAGGTGCTGAATTCTGTCAAAAGCTTTTTCTACATCTATTGAGATGATCACATGGTTCTTATTCTTCAATTTTTTAATATGGTGTATCACATTGATTGATTTGCATATATTGAAGAATCCTTGCATCACTGGGATAAATCCCTCTTGATCATGATGTATGATCCTTTTAATGTGTTGTTGGATTCTGTTTGCTAGTATTTTGTTGAGGATTTTTGCATCTATATTCATCAGTGATATTGGTCTGTAATTTTCTTTTTTTGTAGTATCTTTGTCTGGTTTTGGTATCAGGGTGATGGTGGCCTCATAGAATGAGTTTGGGAGTGTTCCTTCCTCTGCAATTTTTTGGAAGAGTTTGAGAAGGATGGGTGTTAGCTCTTCTCTAAATGTTTGATAGAATTCACCTGTGAAGCCATCTGGTCCTGCACTTTTGTTTGTTGGAAGATTTTTAATCACAGTTTCAATTTCATTACTTGTGATTGGTCTGTTCATATTTTCTGTTTCTTCCTGGTTCAGTCTTGGCAGGTTATAACTTTCTAAGAATTTGTCCATTTCTCCCAGGTTGTCCATTTTATTGGCATAGGGTTGCTTGTAGTAGTCTCTTATGATACTTTGTATTTCTGCAGTGTCCACTGTAACTTCCCCTTTTTCATTTCTAATTTTATTGATTTGAGTCCTCTCCCTCTTTTTCTTGATGAATATGGATAAAGGTTTACCAATTTTGTTTATCTTCTCAAAGAACCAGCTTTTACTTTTATTCATTTTTCTTACTGTTTTCTGTGTTTCTATTTCATTTATTTCTGCTCTGATCTTTATGATTTCTTTCCTTCTACTAACTTTGAGTTTTGTTTGTTCTTCTTTCTCTAGTTCCTTTAGGTGTAAAGTTAGATTGTTTATTTGAGATTTTTCCTGTTTCTTGAGGTAGGCTTTATTGCTATAAACTTCCCTCTTAGAACTGCTTTTGCAGCATCCCACAGGTTTTAGATTGTTGTGTTTTCATTGTAATTTGTCTCAAGGTATTTTTTGATTTCCTCTTTGATTTCTTCAGTGATCTCTTGGTTATTTAGTAACCTATTGTTTAGCCTCTATGTGTTTATGTTTTTAACTTTTTTTTCCCTGTAATTGATTTCTAATCTCATAGTGTTGTGGTCAGAAAAAATGCTTGATATGATTTCAATTTTCTTAAATTTACTGAGGCTTGATTTGTGACTCAAGATGTGCTCTATACTGGAGAAAGTTCCATGTGCGCTTGAGAAGAAAGTGTAAAATGCTGTTTTTGGATGGAATGTCCTATAAATATAAATTAAATCTATCTGGTCTATTGTGTCATTTAAAGCTTGTGTTACATTATTAATTTTCTGCTTGGATGATCTGTCCATTGGTGTAAGGAGGTGTTAAAGTCTCCCACTATTATTGTGTTACTGTCAGTTTCCTCTTTTATAGCTGTTAGCAGTTGCCTTATATATTGAGGTGCTCCTATGTTGGGTGCATATATATTTATAATTGATATATCTTCCTCTTGGACTAATCCCTTGATCATTATGTAGTGTCCTTCCTTGTCTCTTGTAACATTCTTTATTTTAAAGTCTATTTTATCTGATATGAGTATTGCTACTCCAGCTTTCTTTTGATTTCCATTTGCATGGAATATCTTTTTCCATCACCTCACTTTCAGTCTATATGTGTCCCTAGGTCTGAAGTGGGTCCCTTGTAGACAGCATACATATGTTTCTTGTTTTTGTATCCATTCAGTCAGTCTGTGTCTCTTGGATGGGGCATTTAATCCATTTACATTCAAGGTTATTATCAATATGTATGTTCCTATTACCATTTTCTCAATTGTTTTGGGTTTGTTTTTGTGGGTCTTTTTCTTCTCTTGTGTTCCCTGCTTATAGAAGTTCCTTTAGCATTTGTTGTAGAGCTGGTTTGGTGGTGATGAATTCTCTTAGCTTTTGCTTGTCTGTAAACCTTTTGATTTCTCCGTTGAATCTGAATGAGATCCTTGCTGGGTCAAGCAATCTTGGTTGTAGGTTCTTCCCTTCCACCACTTTAAATATGTCCTGCCACTCCCTTCTTGCTTGTAGAGTTTCTGCTGAGAAATCAGCTGTTAACCTTATGGGAGTTCCCTTATATGTTATTTGTCGTTTTTCCCTTGTTGCTTTCAATAATTTTTCTTTGTCTTTAATTTTTGTCAGTTTGATTACTATGTGTCTCAGTGTGTTTCTCCTTGGGTTTATCCCACCTGGGACTCTCTGTGCTTCCTGGACTTGCATGGCTATTTCCTTTCACATGTTAGGGAATTTTTTTGACTATAATCTCTTTAAATATCTTCTCGGGTCCTTTCTCTCTCTCTTCTCCTTCTGGGACCCCTATAATGTGAATGTCATCGCGTTTAATGTGGTCCCACAGGTCTCTTAGTCTGTCTTCATTTCTTTTCTTTCTTTTCTCTTTATTCTGTTCCACAGCAGTGAATTCCACCATTGTGTTTTCCAGGTAACTTATCCATTCCTCTGCCTCAGTTTTTCTGCTATTGATTCCTTCTAGTGTATTTTCCATTTCAGTTATTTTATTGTTCATCTCTTTTTGTTTGTTCTTTAATTCTTCTAGGTCTTTGTTAAACATTTCTTCATCTTCTTGATCTTTGCCTCCATTCTTTTTCCGAGGTCCTGGATCATCTTCACTATCACTATTCTGAATTCTTTTTCTGAAGTTTGCCTATCTCCACTTCATTTAGTTGTTTTTCTGGGATTTTATCTTGTTCCTTCATCTGGTACAAAGTCCTTTGCCTTTTCATTTTGTCTATCTTTCTGTGAATGTGGTTTTCCTTCCACAGGCTGCAGAATTGTAGTTTTTCTTGCTTCTGCTGTCTGCCCTCTGGATAATAGTCTTTTATCATCTTTGTCATTTGCAAATATTTTCTCTCAGTCTGTGGCTTGTCTTTTCATTCTTTTGACAGTGTCTTTCACAAAGCAGAAATGTTTAACTTTAATGAACTCCAGCTTATCAATTCTTTCATTCAAATATCATGCCTTTGGTGTTGTATCTAATAAGTCATCACCATACTCAAGGTCATCTAGATTTTCTCCTATGTTATCTGCTAGGAGCTTTATAGTTTTGTGCTTTACTTTTAGGTCTATCTTCCATTGTGAGTTAATTTTGTGAAGGTTGTTAGGTCTGTGTCTAGATTTTTTTTTTTTTTTTTTTTGCATGTGACCATTGTTCCCACACTATTTTTTGAAAAGTCTATTTTTTATCCATTGTATGGCCTTTGATCCTTTGTCAAAGACTAGTTGACTATATTTATGTGGGTCTACTTCTGGACTCTCTATTTTGTACCACTGATCTATTTCTGCATCTTTTCACCAATATGGCAATATCTTGATTGCTGTAGTTTTATAGTAAGTCTTGGAGTCAGGTAGTGTCAGTCTTTCAACTCTGTTCTTTTCCTTCAATATTGTGCTGGCTATTCCGCGTCTTTTGCCTTTCCAAATAAACTTTAGAATCAGTTTGTCAATATCCACAAAATAACTTTCTGGGATTTTAACTGAAATTGTGTTGAATCTATAAATCATGCTGAAATGAACAGACATCTTGACAATATTGAGTCTTCCTAATCTTGAACATGGACTCTCTCTTAATTTATTTAGTTCTTATTTGATTCTATTCATCACGGTTCTGTGGTTTTCCTCATAGCAATTTGTACATATTTTGTTAGATTTGTAACTACTTCATTTAAGTGTAATGCAAATGGTACTGTGTATTTAATTTTGGATTTCACTTGTTCAGTGCTGAATACAAGTGACTTTTATATATTAACTAAGTATCCTGCAACCCTGCTGTAATTGCTTATTAATCCAGGAGTTTTTCAAATCAATTCCTTTGGATTTTCTAAAAAGACAATCATGCCATCGGCAAACAAAGACAGTTTGATTTCTACCTTCCCAATCTGTATATGTTTAATTTCCTTTTTTTGTCCTACTGTTTTAGCTAAGACTTCTGATACAATGTTAAAAAGCAGTGGTGATAGGGGATAGATAACCTTGCCTTGAGCCTGACCTTAGTGGGAAATTTCTCACCATTAAGTATGATGTTAGCTGTAGGTTATTTGTAGATATTTGTTATCAAGTGAAGATGTTCTCTTCTATTTCTAATTTGCTGAGAGCTTTCATCATAAATAGGTGTTGTATTTTGTCAAATGCTTTTTCTGAATCTATTGATATGACCATGTGATCTTTCTTCTTTAGTCTGTTGATGTAATGGATTATGTTAATTAATTAATTTTCAAATGTTGAAACAGCCTTGCATACTGGAGAATAAATCCCACTTTGTTGTGCTATATAATTATTTTTATACATTTTTTTGTTTCATTTTGATGATATTTTGTGGAGGATTTTTACATCATGTTATGAGAAATATTAGTCTGTAATTTTCTTTTCTTGTAATATCTATTTCTGGTTTTGGTATTAGGGTGATGCTGGCCTCATAGAATGAATTAGGAAGTAATACCCCTGCTATACTCTATACTTTGAAAGAGATTGTAAAAAATAGGTATAATTTCTTCCTTAAATATTTGGTAGAATTCACAAGTGAACTCATCTAGACTTGGTGCTTTCTATTTTGGAAGGTTATTAATTATTGATTTTTTAATTGATACGGGTCTATTCAGATTGTCTGTTTCTTCTTGTGTGAGTTTCAGCAGATTGTGTCCCTCAAGGAATTAGTCCATTTTATCTAGGTGATCAAATTTGTGGGTATAGGATTGTTTATAGTATTCTTTGATTATCATTTTAATGTCCATGGGATCTTTAGTGATCCCCCTCTTTCACTTTTGATTCTAGTAATTTGTGTCCATGGATCTAAGAAGAATTGTTGATTTTTCAGTCTGATCAGCTTTTAACTTGTTTTTAGGACAGAGTGGTGACTTCCAGCTTCTTACATATTGGACTGGAAACCAGAAGTCCCTCTTTTTTTTTGCTTTTTAAAGATTCTTAAGGTGGAAACATCAGTGACTGATTCTAGACTTTTCTTCTTTTTTAATATAAGCATTTAAAGCTGTAAATGTCCTTCTAAGCACTGCTTTAGCTGTATCTCATACGTTTTGATATATTGTATTTTGTTTTCAGTAGTTGAAAATATTCTCTAATGTTCCTTGTGATTTATTCTTTGACCCATGGGTTATTAGATTTCCAAATATTCAGGTATTTTCCAAATACCTTTTTGTTATTGATTTCTTATTTAATTCTGTTATGGTAAGAGACTATGTTCTGTATGATATTCATCCTTTTAAATATTAGGATTTAATTTATGGCTCAAAATATAATCTGGTATTTATTTCATATGCCCTTTAACAAAATGTGTATTTTGCTTTGTTGAGTGTAATTTCTATAAAGGCTGTGAGGTCAAGTTAGTTGATAGTGTTGCTCAACTCTTCTATATCCTTACCTCATTTTCTGATCACCATTTTCTACCAATTATTGAATAAAGAAAGTTAAAATTTTTAACTATAATTGTGGATTTATCTATTTCTCAATTCAATTTTGTAAGTGCTTTATGCATTTTGAACATCTATAATTATGTACATACCCATTAAGTGTTAGTATACCTTCCTGATGAATTGACCAATTTATCATTAATAAATGTTCCTTTTTAATCTCTAGTAATCCTCCTGATCTTGAGGTCTACATTTTCAGATATTATTATAGCTACTCAGCTTTCTTTTATGTGATGTTTTCATTATCTCTCTCTATATATATATTCTATAATTTTGCTTCTTAACTTATCTGTATATTTATATTTAAAGGACATCTTTTGTAACAGCATGGAGTTGTCTCTTGCTTTTTTATGTAATCTGACAATTTCTGCTTTTTGATTGGAATGTTAGTATTATTGATATGTCTGGGGTTAATTTTATCATCTTGCTATTTGTTTTCTATTTGTTCCATCTGTACTTTATTATTTTTTCGTATCATTCTTGGATTAATTGTATATATTTTACTGTTCCATTTTCCTCATCTATTGGCCTTTAGGTATAGTTTTTGTGGTTGTACTAGGGATTTAAAAGGTATCCTTTATTTGTCATAGTCTACCATAAATTAATACACTTCATATTAAATATAAGAACTTTATAAAAATATACTTTCATTTGCCCTTTCTTATTCTTTGTGCTATTTTACTTCCACTTTTGTAATAAACCTCACGATGCATTGTTATTATTTTTTCATAAACAATCAATTATATTTTAAAGAAATTAAAACATGAGTAAAAATCTATTTCTTATACATCTACTGTTTTGGGCATTCTTTATTCCATTGTATATATCTGGTTTGTAAGTGGTTTCATTTTCCTTTATTCTGAAGATTAAAGAAGAGCAACAACCTATTTCTTATACTACAAGTCTGCAGGCAACAAATTCTCTCAGCTTTTATTTGTCTAAAAATATATTTCACTTTTATTTTTAAAAGATATTTTCACTAGATGTAGAATTTAAGGTTAACAGTTTCCTCTAATTTCAGTACTTTAAAAAATTATTCTACTGTATCTAGGCTTGCATTATTTCTGATGAGAAGAAAGTAATAATTTTTATCATTGAGCCTCTGTATGTGAAGTGTCTTTTCCCCCCTCTGGTGGTTTTGAAGGTTTTTCTCTTTATATTTGGTTCCAACACTTAGACTTGATAGGCATAGATGTGGATTTCTTTTTTTTTTTTTTAATTTATTTATTATTTATTTATTATTTTATCTTTGGCTGTGTTGGATCTTCGTTTCTGTGCGAGGGCTTTCTCTAGTTGCAGTGAGCGAGGGCCACTCTTCATCGCAATGTGCGGGCCTCTCACTATCGCAGCCTCTCTTGTTGCAGAGCACAGGCTCCAGACACGCAGGCTCAGTAGTTGTGGCTCACGGGCCTAGTTGCTCCGCGGCATGTGGGATCTTCCCAGGCCAGGGCTCGAACCCGTGTCCCCTGCATTGGCAGGCAGATTCTCAACCACTGCACCACCAGGGAAGCCTGGATTTCTTGTGCTAATCCTATTTGGAGATTGTTGAGCCTGAACCTATGGGTTAATATTTTCTATCAAATTTGTAATAAATTTGACCATTGCTTTTTCAAGAATTTTTCTGCCCCATTCTCTCTTTCCCCTCCTCTGGTACTTCAACCATAAGAATTTAAACCACTTGATATTTCCCACTGGTCATAGAGGCTCTGTTTATTTTTTCTTAGATTTTTTTTTTTTTTTTGCTTTGGTTTAGATAGTTCCTATTGTCCCTTCATCAAGTCACTGATCTTTTCATTTGTAAATTGCTCTGAATTTTAAACTTTATGCATTATATATTTTTTTAAATTTTTATTTATTTATTTATTTATTTATTTTAAATTTATGGCTATGTTGGGTCTTCGTTTCTGTGCAAGGGCTTTCTCTAGTTGTGGCAAGCGGGAGCCACTCTTCATCGCTGTGCGCGGGCCTCTCACTATCACGGCCTCTCTTGTTGCGGAGCACAGGCTCCAGACACGCAGGCTCAGTAATTGTGGCTCACGGGCCCAGCCGCTCCGCGGCATGTGGGATCCTCCCAGACCAGGGCTCGAACCCGTGTCCCCTGCATTAGCAGGCAGACTCTCAACCACTGCGCCACCAGGGAAGCCCTATGCATTATATTTTTTAGTTCTAGAACTGTATTTTTCATAGTTTTTATTTCTGTTGAAACTCTATTTATTATGCAAACTTTTTATTTAAATTCTTGAATATAGTACCACTAACTCTTTTAAAGTTTTTGTCTCTTAATCCTAATATCATTGTTATTTCTGGCTCTCTTTTTATTGACTGCTTATTTTATTTAATATCTAGTAATATTCTGGTATAGAGGACATTTTGGATATTATGTTGTAGATTCTCTGGATTTTACTGTCTTTAAAGAGTATTGGATTTACATCTGGCTGGCAGTTAGTTTGCTGATGGAGCATACTGACATTTTAGGCCTTGTTATGGAAGGTCTAGAGCAAGGGTCAGCAAATTACACCCACAGGCAAAATCTGGCTCACCAAATGTTTTTGTAAATAATGTTTCATTCGAAAACAACCATGTTCATTTCTTTATCTATTGCTTATGGCTGCTTTCATTCTAGAATGGCAGAATCAAGTAGTTGAAACAGAGATTATGTGGCCTGCAAACCTAAAATATTTACTCTTTGGTCCTTTACAGAAAAAGTTGGCTGACTACTAGTTGAGAGTAGACTTTACACTAAAGCATGGCTTTTCTAGGGCTTCAATTGAATGTCTAGGGTGTTTACTAAGGTCTCTGTACTCTCCATTGGTTCAATGTTTTCAAGCACTATGTGGCCTCCAGAATCTACATTCAGCTCATAGCTCCCCGATAGCTACTCTGCACCAGGCCTTGTAAGTTTTTGCTCTACATGCAGTTTATTATTTGGCCAAAGACTTAAGGGGATTTCTATGCAGATTTTTCAAGCCCCTTCTCTGCATAACTCTCTCTTCTCCAGTATTGTGTGTTCCACAAATTCCAGCTTCTTCAGAAGCCCTGAACACCAATCTCTGCCTTGTCAGGTCAGTAAGACTTCAGTGTTCTGCTTGGAATCTACATCCCCTGGCACAGTCCAAAAATGCCTCCAACTGAAAGCCTTGGACAATTGTTGGGCCCACCTCAGGTTATTTCCTTTTTTTCCCCAAGGATCACAGTTTTGCTATGGTTATTATCCAAAACCTGAAAACAGTTTCTCCATATATTTGTTTACAGAAGAAGGACTAGTCTGATACCCATCTCAAAACATTTCCTTCTTTACTTTTCTTTTTTATTTCTTTTATTTTTCTTTCTTTCTCTTTCCTTTTTTCCTTCCTCTTCCACTTCCTTACATCTTCTCTCCTTTCTCTATCTCCTTCCCTCATCATTATTTTTTTGTCATTCCTTCTTTTCATGTCTTTATTTCTGAAAATACTTTTCAGACAAATGCTTCACTATGTGAGGCATCTCCACCACCTCTTTCATGCTCAAGAAAAAGAAAAAAGGAAAAGTTTGCCTAAATTTTGGGAATTCCTTCCTCATATATTTCACCAATTTTAGTATCTTCAAATACTAGAAGGATATTGAAAGTTTCCTTTTCCTGCATTGAATAAATGACCTTGAATTTATTACTACTTGATGCAGTTACTCAATCCTTTCAATTATTGTTTTCATCAGTCAGAACACACACAACTTAAAATAAAGCAGTCTAGACTTCTGTCTGCTATTCATATTTTCATATTTTTCTGTGGTGATGGTTTGAGGCTACATAGATTTAACAATCTGACAGCTTTACATTGGCACTCTATAGGCCTCAGACTCTTATTAGGTATCAAATAAGTGTGTGCAATGGGCTGAATAATGTGCTCTTATAGGGCTCTGAACTACTAATTTTAAATAGCCCAATAAGAGTTAACAGAGTTAAAAACCTGACTTTCTGTGTTATTTCTCTACTACTTCTTAAAGAAAATAAACCCAACTCTCCCCCTATTGTCCACACTGTAACTCGTTGACACAAATATCTGACAATATCCACCCACATCCCTGTAGATTTTCAATGGCCCTTAATACTGATGGCTCTTGAGACAATGATAGGAACTTCTTAATATGGACCACAAGGACATGCATAGGTCTACCACTACCTTTATTTTTGGTTCCTCTTGCCCTCTGGAGAAACTAGCCATCTTTCCATTTAACTCCTACTCCTCCTTTAGATTTTGTCTTATACATTCCTTCTTCTGAGAGTCTTCTCTTACCTCCTGTCCCATTAAATTTCTCCCCATCATAGACTCACTACCATTGTTAATACCTACTCCCCCTAGTAGCAAATGTTTATAGTGATTAAGAGTGCTTGACCTAGGTCTATTGTTACATGAGATAACAATGGAGACCATGTATATTTTTTCCTCTCCATTATGCTAAACACAGCTAAAGCATGCAACACTCAATAAATATTGCACTCAATAAATATTCAACTGAATAAATAGGTAGGATGGTAGATAGATGGATTAATAGATTAGATAGATAGATAGATAGATAGATAGATAGACAGATGATAGATAGATATAGATATAGGTATATCTTTAAAAGGACATTGAAACCCCTTAACCCTTGAGAATCATACTGATGCTCCAGTCTTAATCTTCCTTGAGCACACTTCATAACTAAATGCTCAACCCAGAACACTAAAAGATTGCCATCAACATCTAAATAACAGCTAAAGTATGTTATTAACATGTAACCAGAACACTTTGGAGATTCTTACCTCCAAACTTGAATTAGATTCTTCTGATAGTCTGCTAAGCTTTGTTCTCACAGTTGGCTAGTATAGGCTGTTGGGTTATGGTTTTTTGTTTGTTTGTTTGTTTGTTTGATTGACTGTTGAAATGAATTTTCTCCTAAGTTCCGTCATTCATGTAATTCATGAGAATCCTAGGAGAATAGCTGGGAAAATAATTGTTTGCTGAATAAATGTCACAAAATATCTTGCTAATTCTGTTTGTTTTTAAAATGATTTGATAATTATTCATTAGATCCAACAGGTGTCTGGCTTCTAAGTGAATCAGTTCTACATAGTACAAGGCAGAGAAAAGAGCATCTTAGGGGCTTTTTGTGAGTTACCTCAACTATTTTTTTACCCCCTATTTCATTGGGTACAAAAATGTTGACTCCAGTTTTTACCATAGTGGAAATTAACTTCCAAATAGAACGAGGTTAGGGTCCTTAATAGATTGAAAGTGATGTAAGCTCCTTGAGGGCAAGAATCTACTCATTTTGTACCTGCTCACACATCTTCTCCCCGTCCCTCTTCTTTACATGGTGTTGAAGGTTATTTAAAAAGTGCTTTCTGAGTAATTGCCTGAAATAAGTTATTCATATAATCTTTATAAAAGCAAGATATGACCAGAATAACTTTCAGTATCTTTGAAACTGTTTTAAATTTCAAGTAAAGTGGGTTTCATTACTCATTTCATAAGAAGACTTCTGATGTTAAATGCATTCATTAAGGAATGAGAACTTTAAAAATAGCTCAATTATATTAAAACATTGGACAACCTTCATATTCAACAGAAATGCTAAACCAGCTATTAATGCAATGACTCTCTTTGATTGCACCTACACTCATTTTGGATATCACTATGGAAACCAAGGAAACTGTCCTTAGCGAAACATAATGGGGCTTTTAAAAATACATTTTAAAATCACCTGCAAACAATGGCTTTTAAACCAAAAGCTCTAGAGATCATTTTTCTCCCTTTTTGAGTCCTAAACATAATTAATATAATTCAGTTACCTAACAATGAGCAGTGAGCTCCTTTTTCGTAAAGAAATTTATCCTCAATATTATTTTAGATTGGAAGAAATATGAAGAGCATGTTTGTTTTCCTCTTGTTTGTCTTTCTGGTTATTCTGAACTGAGATGGACAAATGAATATACACTGAGATACAAGGATCATCTGAGTTCAAGCTATTCTAAACTTGGCTGACACCAGAAATGCTAGAAATCTCATGAGAAATCAGTTATGTTTGTTGAAGAAAAAGCATGGGGGAATAAACTTGATATCAATTGATTTTTTTTTTAGAGTTACACACAGTGCTGCGATAACTGAGTCCATCTGTTTGAGGGAGCTGAATGGGCGTTTGGTTCCATCAGCACTGCTGGTAGGTTGGAGCAACCTACTCCATTCCTAGAGGGCAAGAGACTGTATTCTGGTTGTCACTCTATTTTAAACATCTAATTGGAGGGTATAGGATAAGTGTTCGTGTTTACCGAATGTTCAACGAAAAGGTAAATGAATATAAACAAATAAATGAAGGAAGCTAAATTCTCAGTACACATTCATTGACAAAGCCCATAGTTCACCCAGCACTTGAGAAGGATTTGATGGTTGTAGAGAAAAGACAAGACATGAAAGGATATAATGCTGTCTTATTTATGATGAACTAACCCAATCGGTTATTAACCATGGCTGCACCAGGGGTACTTTGAAAAAATAATGTTTTAATCCACATCTCTCCAAAACTGGACCAGGCATTCCTTTGAGACACTTGCATATTTTCTCTTTCCCAAGTTCTTACTTAGATCAAAGGGTCCAATTCAACAGTTTCAAAGAACAAGAAACAGGAAACTACGGTCAGTCCACTAGCCAAGATCTGCTTCTAATGTCACAATACTTTCTCAGGACACACAGGGGTCCTCTAATCCCAATGTAATACTTGAACCATGATATTTCACGTCAAAATGGGTTGAAATTCCCACGTGGAATTGCTCTTAGTGCTCAGCTCTGTACTTCAAACACATTTTATTCCAGGCAGGCTGAGCCACATGCAAGCCACAGGTCTCTTCCAGTCCTCCTCTCTGGGACCAAGGCCTTTTCATTGACCTCAGGTCTGTCCAGACAAGACCCTTTTCTGTGATGACTTTCTTTTCTGGGATACTGTTAACCTTGGAGACCAACTGCCTCTCTTAGGAACATACCAGTCCATCAGATATTCTCAAACTACTTTTAACTTTCAAGGAAAGGCTTTGGGATCTGCACCTTTTCCTTTGAATGGTTCTTTGGCCCCAAAGTAAAGCCAAAAGTTCGAATAGAAGTTTGTGGAATGCAGTTAATTTCACTCACCACCAGCATTTATAACCCAGATCCTTGCAAAAGTACTCTATTATTCTCTTATCCTTATCCTTTTTTTTTTTTTAATTAAAAGGACCATTTGTTGACTATCATCACCGAGAAAATAAAATCTATGAAAAATGTGATTTAATTTCTGCATCTCTCAAAATAGAGACTGTTAACGGCTTTTAAATGGTAATTCTCTCATATAAAAAAACATCAAAATAAAACCAGTCCAGAAAACCACAAAATTTGAAAAGTTCTCTGGTGTGATTTGGCATTAATATAAGCAATTTGTCAACTACTAAAGTTTTATGCAGAGTAATTCTATTCTGCAAAAAAATGGTGTTCTTGAATTTGTTTTAATTTGAAGGAAAATTTTCCTCTTATAGATATAAACATGCAATTGTCCAAAAAATCCACATTTCTGAGAGAGTTATGTTCGTGTCGTTTTATGGCAATGGTGGAAAACTTGAGAGTAGAAGTTGGGCTGCACCCCACAGGCCTACAAGGCCTGTACTTGCCCACCTTCAAGACTGGAGAAAGAGCCTGGAGTGAGCAACAGAGACATCAAGGGTTTAATGGATGGGGGAGCTTACATGTCTGAAGCAAGGTCCTGGAGCGACACCCCACCATGTGTGGCCAACGGTGAGCAGGACATGGCAGCAGTCTTCGCTCTGGGGGAGGGGTATGTTGTCAGTTATAGGGGAATTCATGTCAGATTGGCTCATTGGGTTACCTCGGAAAGTAGCAGAGGGACACGTCCCGCACCGCCGCTTTGATAAGGACAGTCACTAGCTGGGGCCTGAGGTAAGTATGTAGGAAGGTCAGTCATGTGAGCAGGGTATAGGTGAAGCAGGCACTGGTTGAGCAGGGGATGTACAGAGACGAAGAGAACAGCCACCTTGAGTGGCCTGACCATACAGTAGACTTGCATTTTTTCATTTCACTTTTAATGATTTTAGGTATACATAATAATGTTGGTAAGTTGTTTATTGCTATATTTGACCCTTTTTCACAATGGAATTTTATCTCTTTTAATTAATTAGCTATAGTAAAAACTAGTACCAATTACCAACTCTATTTGACCCTTGAAGTCTTGCATTGAGATGAGTGGCTATTATGTCAATTAAATAATAAATAACTAGGGGCCCCATAATCCTTCTATTCAAAAAATTTAAAAATCTGTAGGGGACAGAAAACTACCACTTTGACTTTTAAAAAACATCAGTATGGGAGTTTGGGGTTAGTAGATGCAAATTATTACATATAGAAAATTTGGACAACAAGGTCCTACTGTATAGCACAGGGAACTATATTCAATGTCCTGGGATAAACCATAATGGAAAAGAATATAAAAAAGAATGTATATATATATATGTCTAACTGAGTCACTTTGTTGTACAGAAGAAATTAACACAACTTTGTAAATCAACTACACTTCAATCTTTAAAAAAAGTAAAAAAAAAAAAAAAAATCAGTAGCCCAAAGCAGACATGCAAAATCTTCTAAATACCAAAGAAACTTTCTGAAACATGATTTTTTTGAACCAGGATTTTTTCCTCCCAATTTACAAACCAATGGCTTGTGTCCTCTGTCATGGACGTGGTGGATTTGCACACGGCGTCTAGCCTACCCTCCTTCTCCTGGGCCTTTCTGCACAGCAGATGCTGAAAAACTAAAATTACAGTTTGAAGGAACGCTTATAACCAGGTTCCTAGATGTGATTAGGTTCACCCTATTGAAAGGCAGAAAGGAGGCAGAAACCATGCTTCTCTACTTCTGCTTCTGCTGTTTGTAGAGCTGTATGGTTTTCCCACGGCAGCAGTAGCAATAGTACAAGGACCGCGGAGTAGATGGGGGGTTGAGGGGCAGGACGTGGGCATCCATTTTTCTGGCACAGAATGCAGCAGGCACTGAATGGTCTGGAAACAGCAGCTGCAGAAACAGCAGCTTCCTGACTGCAGTGGCTCCCAAGAGAGCACAGCATCACAGGACTGCGGCAGGTTCCTCACTGTCACCAAGATGGTTTGGTTCTGGTGCCACTGCTCCCAGTTTAGCATGGTCACAGAAGAATATCCAAAAGTAGGCCTGGAATTTGTGTGTGTGTGTGTGTGTGTGTGTGTGTGTGTGTGTGTTTTACTTCGGTGAAAAAGTCATATTTGATGATAGATTAGGGTCATAGACTTTTCCAATTTCTTCTTTTGCAAGAGTATAAATATGGAGACACAGCTATGAGACTATATATCTTCAAATTGTTAATACATGAAATCATGTTACTTATAGGTATTCTTTGACTTTTTGCAGCATTAATAAAGTTTAAAAACAAAGGAAATGTAAGTAAAGAGCTTATAGAAGTAGGCACAGAAACACAGATATCTCTCATGGTGAGATTAGAGTAGGTTTTTCATTCTATTTGTATGCCTTTTTTTACACATTTCTACAGAAAAGGAAACATGAACATATGTAACAGGACACGAGTGGCTTCAGACACAGTTGAATCTAGGGCCTCAAATAATGTCAGGTTATTAGGTTGCTAACTCTGTGCCCTTCAGTTAGGCCCCCAATGGCCACCAGCATCTCATAGACACATTTCCTAACTGCAAAAAGTCTTTCTCAATAGTTTTTTTTTTTTTTTAATGTCTTTATTGGAGTATAGTTGCTTTACAATGTTGTGTTAATTTCTGCTGCATAACAAAGTGAATCAGCTATATGTATACATATATCCCCCTATCCCCTCCATCTTGCATCTCCCTCCCACCCTCCTTATCCTACCCCTCTGGGGGTCACAAAGCACCAAGCTGATCTCCCTGTGCTATGCAGCTGCTTCCCACTGGCTATCTATTTTACATTTGGTAGTGTTGATAAAACATCCTAAGAAGGTCTGATTAGTCCAGCTTGCATCAGCTGTCATTTCAGAATCACTTACTGTGACCAAGAATAAGAGATAATTTGATTGGTCAGGACTGGCTAGATCCAGACCCTATAGCTTGAGACAGGAGGTAGAGTGGGCCCCAACTGAACAGTATGGAATGAATTTTCTCAGGAAAGAGGAGGTCTGAATCCCAGAAGTAGTGGGAGGTGATTTGTGCATAGCAAAAACAACATATGCTCACTATGTGCAGATTAATAAATGTGTGAGAAGTATTCTTTGTCTATATAAAGTCTGGATTATACCAAGTTATTCTGAAAGATAAAATAATTTACTGAGATGTTGTTACATACTCAATTTATATTATATTCTTGCAATTGAAAGCATTCTAATTGATAGCAATATGTTTTAATGATATCAACGTTTCATTTATGATGATTAAATCATATCATTGGTAGATAGGACATTGTTCCTATACTCACTAGGACAGGGTGACAGGAGAGAAATACCGACTTCATCTAAATCGTCATCTCATTAAGATGCTCATTTAAATATAGAGGGTCTAAAATACATCCTATGTTTATACCACTTAATATTATTGTATGTTCTTTCAAAAGATCATCACTCTCAAACTACCATAATATTGTAGGCCAATTATTCTTCAAAAACAAACAAACTCATAAAAAAAGAGATCAGATTTGCGGTTACCAAAGGCAGGGGTGTGGGCAAGGGGGAATTGGATGAAGGCAATCGAAAGGTACAAATGTCCAGTTACAAGATAAGTAAGTACTAGGGATGTCATGTACAACATGATAAATATAATTAGCACTGCTGTATGTTATACATGAAGGCTGTTAAGGGAGGAAATCCTAAGAGTTATCAACACAAGGAAAACAATTTTTTTCTATTTCTTTAATTTTGTATTTATATGAGATGATGGATGATCACTAAACTTATTGTGATCATCCATGTACACCTTAAACGTATACAGTGCTGTGTGTCAATTATAACTCAATAATACTGGAAGAAAAAGAAGAAGTAAAAAATGAAAAAAAAAAAAAGACCGTCATTCTGATTCTGGGTGTGTTATTAGAATACAAACTTTGCTAAAATAGTTTTTTCAATTAGGAATTGTATTCAATTGCTAGGACCTAAAATGGCTTTTCCAAAATAGAGGCTTGTTTCCCATTATTGCAAAGCACATTCTTGGAGCTTCCTAGAATGGTCTGAGGGTTCCATAAAGTCAGCATTGTCTCAGGCTCCTTCTATCTGCCTGCTTAGACATTCTTAACATCCAGCTTCCAACCCCAAGGTAGCTTCATGCTCACAAAGTAACCACTGTTGCTGTAGCCATACTGTATCAAAAAGAAAGTGATAAAAGAAAAGATGAGTGTGCCTTCCAGATTAGTTAATTCCCTTTTAAAGAGATTTCGTGGACCTCTCCCCACAGTAACATTTACTTACATTTAATTGATACCCCACCAAAGATGTGAGTGAGATATATAATAGCTTATATCTGGAAAGATTTCTGCCCCCCAGAATATAGAGACTCTTTTACTAATGACTCTGATGTGTCTTAAGCTCAAACCCATAACCCACCACAATGTCTATATGTTACAGACTGGTAGAAGTCAATAAAAGCCATAACCTTATGTGTTTTGACAATTTCTATATGAATCAAGCATATGTTACTATCATCAAGACTGGAGTTTTATGCTTGAAATTATTGTTATTAAGAAGGAAGCCCATGATAAAGTTTAAATGAACCTTGAACATTACAATAGGCAAAAAATTTAGCAGGATGAATTTAACTTTTTTTTTAAAGGGACTAAACTTTATTTTAAAACCATCTAGGGAGAATCATATTTAAGGAATTTCAGCATAACAAAAAACGGTAGCTTATGAGTCAGAGCAAATGTTAATGTTTACAGAATAAACAGTCCTGTCAGCCAGTGTCTGATATATTTCCACCTGCTTCCAGAAATGAGGATTTTAGAACAGGATGATTGCTTCCTTTGCTTGGTAGAGCTCTGATGGGTACGTTAGTTAACTCAACATAAAGGGCCAGTTAAAGCTGGTGCAAGACATCTCCAAGGGAAGCTATCTAAAATCTAATTTCGCCAATCAGGAAGGTTATAGCTTATTCAGTCCCAGGTGGAGAAAGGCAAAGGGATCTACACGGTTATCTAGGGCTAGTGAGCTGAAAAAAAAATAGGATTCCTAAACATGTAGAGTGACATGTGCCTCTGAATCTTCTCTTCTCTGAGCCATAATACATTATTTTTAAAATGTGATCATTATTATTAGAATAAGGAGTCAATGGCAAAGAGTTTCCCCAAGTTTTATGTGCCCTTATCATTTTTTGCTAATATAGGATTTATAGATTTATAATATGATTTTTACATAATGAATTATGTAGCCCATTGGTAGTCCTCCTGATATATGGCTTACTAATCTAGTCAGGCATTAAATTTGCTTCTCAGAAATTATTATCATTATAAGAATAAGAGGTATAAGGCCCATGTTTGTTCATACATGCAATAGCCAAGTCTGACTTCAGGTATTCACTGGTTAATGTGAATTATGAAGAGGTGACTATTTCAAGAAGCATTAGAGATGAATATAAAATTTTTTTTGTCAACAAAATGTACGTTAGGTTTCCTAACTCCCGAGTTTTGGTGGTCCCACTAATACGTTTAAGCAAGCTTAAGGGCTGCTTCATAGAAAAGTAGTATGAGTGTAGAATGTTCACTTTCAAGATCATCAAAAATACTTTGCCATAGTATTAAGGTACGAAGAGCTGTCTTTATGTACATATTAAAGTAAAAGTGAAAGGAGAAATATTTATTCATTTGGCAAAATTTTTAGTAAATTGGCTAAAGGGTTTTCTTGTGAAGTCCTACAATTATTACTAGGGATGTAAGCCTTGAGAAATATTCAACTGGATTCCAGATTGCCTATGCATCAAGATTTAGTAGTTTTACCTATCACTATCAGGCACAGAGAAAAGAGTTGTCAGGTTGAAATTACATTTATATATATATATGTATATATAGAGAGAGAGACTGTAGGAGGAGGAATAGGAATTTTAAGTAATATAACTCCATTTGGGGGGAAAAAAAAGATTAAAAATGGAAAGAAACTGCAAACCATGTATCTGATAAGGGGTTAATATCCAAAACATATAAAGAACCTATACAACTCAATAGCAAAAAATCAAATAACCTAATTAAAAAATTGGCAAAGAACCTGAATAGACATTTCTCCAAAGAAGATGCACAAAAGGCCAACAGGTTCATGAAAAGATGCTCAACATCAGTAGCCATTGGGGAAATGTAAATTAAAACCACAATGAGATATCACCTCTCGTCTATTAGAATGGCCATCATCAAAAAGATGTGAGATAACAAATGCTGGCATGGATGTGGAGAAAAGGGAAGCTCTGGGCAATGTTGGTGAGATTATAAATTGGTACAGCCACTATGGAGAATAGTTTGGAGGGTCCTCAAAAATTAAAAATAGAACTACCATATGATCGAGCAATTCCACTTCTGGGAATATATTCAAAGGTAATGAAAACATTAACTTGAAAAGATACCCATATCCCCTTGTTCACAGCAGCATTGTTTACAGTAGCCAAGACATGGAAACAACCTAAGTGTTCATAGGTGGATGGGTGGATGAATGGATAAAGAAAGAAGTTGTGGCATATGTGTGTGTGTGTGTGTGTGTGTGTATGCAATAAAATATTATTCAGCCATAAAAAATGAGGAAATTCTACCATTTGTGACAACCATGCTGAGTGAAATAAGTCAGATGGAGAAAGACAAATACTGTATGATCTCACTTATATGTAGAATCTAAAAAAACCACAAACTAATAGAAAAAGAGATCAGACTTGTAGTTACTAAAGGTGGGGAAGGAGAGAGATAAGAGGAAGGCAGTCAAAAGGCACAAACTTCCAGTTATAAGATAAATAAATACTAGGAATATAATATACAACATGATGACTATAGTTAACACTGCTGTTTGATATACTGGAAAGTTGTTAAGATAGTAAATCCTAAGAGTCCTCATCACAAGGAGAAAAATTATTTTCCTTTGTGCTTTTCTTCTTTGTTTTATTTTTATTGTATCTATATGAGAAGATGAATGTTAGCTAAACCTATATTGGTAATCACTTCACAATATATGTAATTCAAACCATCATGCTGTGTACTTTAAACTTATACCATGAGGTATGTCAATTATTTCTAATAAAACTGGAAAAAATGGGAAGAAATGAATTCCTTTTGTGAAGCAGGGATAGTGAAGGTCATATGATGCATTTGAAAGGCCAGTGGAGATAAGTTCTAAGCCAGACTCTAACACTGACTAGCTGTGTGACTTTGGACGTGGTTTTTAGCATCACGATACAGCTGAAAAGACAAACCACTCAGTTTCACAAGTAGCAAGTAATAGAAACAGAATTCCTAAAAGAAATAATAATGTAAAATAAACATGAGAGATGCTCAACTTCACTCACGATTAAAGAACTGTAAATTAAAATGGTAAGAACAAATTATTTCCATTTGTCAGATTAACAAAAAATGTCTAAATATTGTTAAAGGTAAGAAGAAATGGGCACCCTCACACAGTGAGGGTAAGCATAAAATAGTGTAACCTCATTTTTCTTAATTTAAAAGTTTTTTCTTATGAAAAATTTCAAATACACATAAGAATAAAGAGAATATTATAAAGAAATTCCATGTGTGACACCTAATAATTGTCACTAATTCCTTGGTATCACCTAATAACTGCTGATCTCTCTGATTGGCTGAAAAAGTCTTTTTTATATTTTGTTAGTTATTATTAAGAACTAGACGAGCTCAGTTAGGTCTGTCTTAACTCTTTAAGTCTCTTATTTAAGGCTATCCCTAATCATTCTTCCCTTGTACATGATATTGGTACGTAAAAAACCAAGTCAATTGTGGGATAGAACGTTCCACAATTTTGATTTGTCCTTTACATTTCCTGTAAATGGGCTTGATTAAATTTTGGTTCATCTCTTTTGTAAGAATACTTCATAGGCAGTGCTATATACTTCATAGTGCCTCACACTGAGAATCATACAATCTTCTATTTCTTACATTTAGAGATGCTGAGATTGATTAGTGGATTTAGGAGCTAACTCCCTGATGTTTCCTTTGTAAAGATACCCATCAATATTCTATTTAATGATTACCTCTATTGGTGCCTTTCTTCTGAATCGATTGTCTTAGAGATTGCAAAATGTTGATTTCCAATTCTAATATCCCTTTAACATTTACTAAGCTAGAATTCTTTCATAAAGAAAAATGTTTCCCTTATCAAATAAGGTTATTCAGTTATTTGGAAATATAATGCATATAGAAATGCCATATGATGAGTACTCAATATTTCTCCCTTTCTTGCCAATTTTTATTATGTGTTATTAGTGCCTAGTGTAATCTTTCTGAAAGATTATACACACACACACACACGTACACACATATTGATGGTTAGTTGTATGTGTCAACTAACTGGGCCATGGGGTGGCCAGACATCATTTAGTCAAACATTATTCTGGGCGTGTTTGTGAGGGTGTTTCTGGATGAGATTAACGTTTGAATGGGTAGACTGAGTAAAGCAGATTGATCTCCCTAATCTGGGTGGGCCTCACCCAACCAGTTGAAGGCCTGAATAGCACAAAAGGGCTGAACCTGTTGTGAGCAAGAGGGATTTCTCCTGCCTGATTGCCTTCAAACAGGGCATTGGCTTTTTCCTGCCTTCTGACTTGAACTGAAACATCAGCTCTTCCTGAGTTTCAATCTTGCTGGCCTTTGGACTGGTACTGTGCCATCAGTTCTCTTGGGTCTTCAGCTTATTGAATGCAGATCTTGGAACTTGTCAGCCGACATAATCATGTAAGCCAACTTTTTATAATAAATATATTTTTTGTATTTCCTTATAATACATTTCTTTATATATATGCTTTACATATGTGTGTGTGTGTGTGTGTGAGTGTGTGTATGTAATGCTTGTGTCTTCCCTCTAAAATTCATATGTTGAAATCCTAACTCCTAGTGTGATGATATTTGGAGATGGGGCCTTTGGGAGGCGACTGGATAATGAGGGCTCCTATGGGTTTAGTACTCCTAAAAGAGACCCACAAGGAGCTCCTTCATCCCTTCCAACATAAGGGGACACAGCAAGAAGCCAGCCAACCATGAACCCAGGAAGCAGGTCCTCACCAGACACTGAATCTGCCAGGACTTTGCTGATGAGCTTCCCAGCCTCCAGAATTGTGAGTAATAAATTTCAGTTGTTTATAAGTCACCCAGACTGTGTTATTCTATTATAGCAGCACAAACAGACTAAGATATATTTGCAACACCATCTAGTATAATGCTAGTATAAGTATAATGCTATCTAGTCTCTAAATGCCAAATTAGAGCATTGACATTATAATATGAGGTACCCCTAGGTCTAAGCACCCTGATTTATTTTAATGATAAAGAAAAAAATTATTAATTGCCAAAGGAATTGGAAATTAATAGAAATCTATTCTTTGTTGTTAAGTCTATTTGTCTTGGTACTCTGGGTCAGTCCTTGAAGATACACACAACTTGATTTTTGAGATGTTATCTGAATGAATGAATTAATGTAAAATATTTAATAACCAATTTATGTTAAATAAAAATAAGTTACATTGTTAAATTTGTTGTTTAAAAGTTAGAAGTCTCTTGAGCCCCTATGCTGCCTTTGGGTGATTTTTATAAAGGCCATGAGAAAGTCTGGTTGTCACTGGTGACAACATAGAAAAGTCCTAAAATCGAGTTAATTGATATATTTGAATTTTGAATTAAAAATATGTGCCACAAAGTACTTTGCGGAGGTGGGATGTCAAATCATAAACCTGCAAGCAAAATATTTGAAATCATACACTTTAGTAATGCTTCAAGGCAGAACAGTATAGACTTAAAAACAAGCAAACAAAAAGCAAACTAAACCCTAAGACCTTCTTCAGAACTCACTGAGAGATCATCAGGGTCAACTTGAACTTCATGTTTCCATTACAGCCTGGTAGTCCCTCCCTTTCTCATACTCTGAGGAAAGAGATTAAAATTTATAATTTAGGAGTCTTTTTTAGTCTTAGACTCTTTTTAATTTTGTCTCTAGATCTGAAAAAAAATCAAATCTTAGCTTTCACTAGTTAAATGAGCATTTGGATCCTTAAAACTGTTTATTGAAAAATCTTAGTATGCAAATCCCTGTGGGCTATTCCCTAAGTCAGTTCAGATTTCTGCCTAAGTGGTTTCCTCAACAAATAAGAGAGGAGGAGAAAAAAGGATACTGTAGATCTTTTATCCTTCAGGGTGATGGACTAAATCAGAATTGAGTTCAAGAAAAGTTAAAGACAAATATATTGCTAAAAGTAAAACTGAGGCATATTACAAATTTTAAGCATTTATTGAGCAAAAATCAATTCGAATTGGGCAGCACCCAATCTAGCAGATAGAAAAGAGCTCTGTAGGACTTCCCTGGTGGCGCAGTGGTTAAGAATCTACCTGCCAATGCAGGGAACAGAGGTTCAAGCCCTGGTCCGGGAAGATCCCACATGCCGCAGAGCAACAAAACCAGGCACCACAACTACTGATCCTGCGCCCTATAGCCAGCGTGCTACAACTACTGAAGCCCGTGCACCTAGAGCTCCACAACAAAGAGAAGCCACCGACATGAGAAGCCCGCGCACCGCAAGAAAATGTAGCCCCCGCTGGCAGCAAGTAGAGAGAAAACCCGCACGCAGCAACAAAGACCCAACGCAGCCAAAAATAGATAAATAAATACATTTATATTAAAAGAAAAGAAAAGAAAAGAGCTCTGAGGACCTGTACAAAATGAAAGACTTGTAGAGGCAGAAGGGAGCAGGAACAAGGAACTTACACTAGGCAAAAAAAGCGGGTTGGTTATTCCAAGGTTACTGTCCTTTGGGGGATGGTAGGGGTCTATCAGGCAGATTATGTCACAGTGCTGAATCAGGCAATTCCTGATTGACTGGTTTAAGATTCCACTTCTGGGAAAGCCAAAACTATAATTAAGTCTCTGTTTGGTGCCGTGGGACTTAGCATAAGCAACTCCATTTTGGGCCAGTTGTCTTGTTTTTAACAATATCCTAATTTGGAAATCAAAGAAACTAAATTAGGCTATGTTTCGCTTCTCAGTTTATTTTCCTTTTTAAATTGTTATTTTGATAAAATTTTGGCCTAAGTGGTTGAGATTTAGGGGGAAAAAAGGGAGATTTTGATTTTAACCAGATATTTGTGTCCCTTTAGGCTACAGATAAAGAGAATCTCAGAGGGCAAGGGGCAGGAAGAGAGACAGAGTGCTGGAGATAACTATAAAGGAAGTGGAAATAAACATTTTTTTTCAGGATAAAAATAGTTTGGCAGGTCTAAGTCTTAATGACAATAATTTGCTTTGCCTCTCTTGTCATTGAATAGAGTTGGTTAATGTTCTTTCTCACCCTCAAGCCTTTAGCTCCCTCACTTGTTAACCCATCTGCACCAACCATTTACAATGTTGACAGTAGTATAAAATAGAAATCAAAAATTGGCCCTTGTTTGAATGCACTTAAATTCTATTCAGGCAGCAATAAAATTCTGCAGAAGCCAAAAAGCTTTTCAGGAGTACTCAGGAAGTTAGAAATCTTCTAATTCAAGCCCTTCGGGGAAAAGACTTTGCTGATGAGTCCAATAAAAGTTTTCTGAATCTTGTTAATGACCACATTCATGTAGCTTCATAGATTTTGGGAGGATAAAATGAGTAAGTGAAAGCAAAATAAAAGGCAATTTGAAACATACTGAGTAAGAAATTTATAGCACTTTCTAAAACAGTGCTGTCCAGGAGAACTACAAAGTAAGCTACAAATGTGAGACACACATAATTTAAAATTTTCTAGTGGCCACATTAAAAATGGAAAAAAGTAAAACTAATTTGAGTAATATATTTTACTTAATCTTGTATGTCCAAAATGCTATTTGAAATACTTACATTATTTCAACATGTAATCAATATAAAAATTATTGTGATATTTTACATTCTTTTTTTGGTATTAAGTCTTGGAGATTCACGTGTTTTACACTTACGGCGTATCTCAGTTTGGACTAACCACATTTCAAGTTTTCAACAGAGACGTGGCTAGTGACTACCCCATTGGTCACTGCAGTTCTACAGCATGAATCCTGGGGTAATGAGCAATACAAGTGGTTTGTGGTCATCAGGTGTGAGAATGGAAACCTGGTTTGACTACCTGAGCTATTTCACTTGGTCCAATTACTTATCCTCTCTGAACCTCAGTTTTCTCATCTGTAAAATCACAATAATATTTACTTTGAAGAACTTTGTAAATCTAAAACCAGGAAGCATGGCTTTGTCATCTTGGTTTCTTTCCTCATAGCCTAGGGAAGGATTTTTGCACAAAGAAGGCATTCAATGAATTCTGATGGAACTGAATAGAGTTTGAAAATATCCTCTCAAATGAGGTGAATTGTTGTATCAATGGTCTTATATCCTCCCTTTTCTGTAAAATATTTTTTTTCATATTCAAGGCACAATTTTAGGAGCAAAACAACACAAATCCCTTTCCTATAACACCTTAAAAGCAAGTGCTTTAAAAATTAAGAGTAGCAAGTATAGCAGCATATTTAATAGATGTGTTTATTTTAAATCCTGAAAGAAGTTCCTGCTTTTCAGATCCTAAAAATTATTGATGACAATTATTTTTAGATTTTTCTACTAAAATATGAGACAACAAATGTAGTACTTGACAATATAAAACACTATTTGAGAAATATTAAATAACAATAAACAACATATGCCCAAAATGTAGCAATTTTCAGAGATGATTTTTATTATCTTGGCAAATAAATTTTGCAAATGAGAGCCTTGGACATGAGACACAACTATGTTTTGTCAGTAGCTGGAATTCAGTTGTATAATCAGTGATCAATCAAAATCAAAATTATGTAATGAATTACTGATCAGGCAAAAGACCCAATGAATTTCTAACAATTTCATAGGGAAACCAAGTAGTACTGAAGTGTTGCCACAGTTCAGAACACATTTAAATCTAAAACAAGGACTTAAATCTAGTGGGTAAAATAAAAGGAAAGGAGAAGGGGCACATCAAAAACAATATAGGAAATCACAGCTGCTCAAGAAGATGAATCTTCAATTGGCTCCAGTTCATTGTGGTTTGTCCCCACTGAACCTGAACTTGAACTGTGGGGCATGGGACTGTACTTAGGTCCTCTTGAAGCAGATTAAGAAATAGAAACCAGTAAGACTAGGTCATGATAAAAATATCTACTGGGACAGATGATAGGAGAAATGTAGAATTATTATCTGTGAAAATAAATATAGAAAGCTAAGTTTACCTAAAATGCATCTGTTCTTTCTTCCAGGGGAAAGAAAAAGAAGACATAATTAATCAATATCTTACTTTTGTGAAAAATAGAATGTTTCCAATATTTTGAATCAAATGTGAGAAAAGAAGGCCTTGCTTTAGAAAGCCAAGCATAAAAATTGCTGAGTTATTTTTGGAGGACTCAGTAATAAATGCGGGCAGGCAAGAATCAAGTCAGTGATAATACAATTACATAAAAAGATTTGATTATAATAAACATGATGAGAGCAATCCCCTGAATTACAATTTTTGCAGCATTTGACATTTTTGAGACATTTGTAATAGCTTAGAGGAAAACACATTACAAAATGCTTCTTCCATCTAACAAGATTTCAAGTCTACCTAACCTAAAGTTAGGATTATAAATTATCTCTTCAGTTTAATATTAACCAAATTAAAGTTGTCAAAGTTTTCTCTGATTAAATGAATGACTAATTTTATTCTTAAAAATTAGGTCTTTACTCTTGTAAAAAAGAAACTTTTGGGGGTAATCTTTATTTAGGAATTACTTCCTCATCTTTAAAAATATTTACTGAATACCTAATTGAGACTTGTACATAATATGTGTCCCATAAATTTTGATGACTGAATGAATTAGTTATAATTAAAAAATTCAAATCAGTTAATAAAACAGAATAATAACATAAATGGAGAAAGATTAATATGTAAGAGTCGGGGTTCAGATTTGTACCTTCTTGAAGAAAGAAAACATTTTGTGAAAAATGCAAACACTCTAAATTTAAGTGGTCATTTATTAAATGCACTTCCTGTACTTCAGATATTATGTAGTCATTCATAAGTAAAATTCTGAAAATAAAAGAAATATAAGAATTTTGAAATATTGTACATAAGAATAACCACAATTGTGGGGTTACATTGTGTGTTTTTATTTCCAGTGGGTCAACTTAGGTAAAGCAGCCGCCTCCCATTTGATCCCAGTTGCTTCTGACAACTGAAAGTATGAAATTGAAAGTAAAGCAAGACATATCTGTTCTTTTTTTAAATACATTTGCCTATATATTGCCTTCATTATAATTGTTGTGGTCAAAAGCCATAAGATCTCTTTTTAAACTCTATAGCCTATATATATTCATATACCACCTCATATTCACATATATTCATTTATCAATTTCTTAAATTCAATGTGATTGTACAAGCACCTAATTAGAAATCAAATAAATACATTAAAATATTGGCTAATCACAAGGACAAGAAAACTGATGTTTTGAATAAACACTGTGGATTATCTTATAGATATTATCAGTTTTCAGTTCTAATTCTAATGGTCTACTAATAATGGCCCCTTAAATTCAGGTTCTGGATATACATAGTGAACAAAGGACTTTGCAGTATATTGTATACTCTGGGTTTGTAATATAATTTGAATTACAACTGAAATATCTCTCCCTAGGTCCATCATGTAGTAAATGCACTAATGAAAAAATGACAAAGAGTAGGTTAAATACAGAGCCAAGCCCTAAATGGTCGGAGTCCTAGCAAAGTCTTAAGTCTTCACTAAACAGAGTCCTGTGATTGATACCCTAAATTACCTTGCTCACTTCTCTTGTTTTCTTTGTTTCAATTCTCATGTTTGTTAAGTGGGGATATTAGTCAAACATGCCCTAATTTATACTTTAGTTGTGAGGATTAGTGGGCTAATGTCTACATATTTCACTCCATTTTGGAAAAGTGGTGCATATTTAAAAGATGCCATTGTTATCTAGGTAGAGAGTGGTAATTGTGCTATTTTTGCTTGGCCATTAAAAACTTGCCCAGAAAAAGGTAAGGCACACTTCAAAACAAACAAAGGACCAACTAATACCCAATGCTAAGATGCCATATCAGCCTAGACTAGGCTCTGAAAAGATTTTCAGGCTAAATATTATACGTTATTATATCTTAAAAAATCATTTAAGTTTGTCTTAACTATAGTTGGGTATTTTATGAATGAAATGAGAAACATTATCTTTATCTTTCTAAAAACTACAGATCTTTTTACAAATGTGGCAACCTGATTTAAAAAGGTAGAATGTTGGATTACATAGTTTTTGGATATACAATTAACTGGTTTTTTGTCTATTTTAGCACTGTATATAACACCATCTGAAACAGTCTCACCACATAGAATTATATATATAATTGGTTTCTTGAATCATTTTTGTGTGTGTTCTGTGTACATGTGTCTGTGAATATAGAATTCAATGATGAGCTTTAAAAAGACTTTAATTAAAATTCAAATTTTCCAGACAGAAATAGATGGTGAAAATGAGATTATATCTTAGGGATATTATGGAACCTACCTCCCCCATATTGCAGATTTTGTTGGGAGCTCCATTAACTTTAGGATTTTCTTCTCACTACTTTTACTTAACAATTACAAAAGTGATCCAAGCTGTAGATAAAATGAGAGAACAAGCATTATTAATTTAATGACTGATTGTGTGGATAAAGCAATATTTTAATAATACTAATAGGAATAGTAATACTATGCCAAATAATAATGGTGTCATATTAATAAGCTTTCACTGTGATGTATGTAAAATATTACATTAATCATCTTACTTCACCTCTACAGGAGGTGAAGGTATATTTTTATCTTAATTTTACAGAGAGGAAACTGAGCATAAGAGATTAAATAATTTGCTTGTGGTACGTATCAGGGCAAGGATATGAAGGTAATTTGACTCCAGAGCTCACACTAATTTTCCCTTTGTTTTTCATATTATGTTTAATATTATAGAAAAATATTATGAAAAAAATTCTCGTATAATTAGATTAGTATGTATTATTGTTCCTAAATATTCACTGCCCTTCCCAGGGGAAAGATTTTACTTCCTGGCCTCATTGATGTCAGGTTTGGCCCTGTGATTTTTTTTTTGGTCAATGAAATGTTCTATTTCCCAGTAGCAGCTTTAAGAGCCAGCACCTGGTTTGCCATACTCTTTCTCCTTGGTCACAGGAGTGGCCATGGCCCAGAGAGGAACTGTTCCATCAGACCAGGTCCTGAAGTGAACATGAAAATAGGGAGCACAGCCATCGCCAACACATAATGCACATGCAGCAGGAACTATAATGAATACACCTTTGCTGTTGTAAGTCACTGAAGTTTTGGAGCTGTGGAGTTGTTATTAATGTAGTATAATTTAACTAGCCTGCACTGACACTTACAGAAATGGGTGCCCACAAAAACAAAGCCAGGTTGTGGGTAGAAAGGAACAGTTACTTGAGGTTAGTCAAATGGTAATTTATGTTATGAAATGGTGAAATAGTTCATAAAACTGTGGCCTCTAACAACTTAAAGAGCAATAATGTTCCTAATGAGCTTGTTGCTGTAGGCCAAAATGTTGGGAAACAGTGTTGTGTGTCTTGGTTGCTGCTGACTGCATTTGATAAGGTACACTTGACAGAGAAGAGCTAGAAAAACATTGGCCAGTTTGCAAGAAGGAATGAAGGAAATAGAGAAAGTCAAGAGTTTTGGGAACTTGCAAAGTTCCCAAAGGGAACTTTGGTTTCAACTTTGGGTTGAAAGATGCTACCTATTCTCAACTATAACCCATGAATGCTAAAACTGAGACAGCTTTTGTATGACGAGGGGAGCCAATTAAAATTCAGCCAAGAACAAATCAAGCATATGGCTATCACATCCTTTGTTAAAACCCTTGAATTGATCAATGTGACACACAGTACATCTTGCATTGAACAAAGGGCTCAGGGAAAAGATACTAATAGTGTGGCACTGCTAAGGAGGCATGATAGGATCAAGATACCTAAATTAAGTGCAGGGAGAGGGGCATGTCTACTGGCAAACAAGAGTTGTTGGAATCAAATAGGCAAGAGACCAGCTATGTTTCTGAGTGAGTGGTACCATCAAAAAATACCCCATGGACTAAAAGAGACTGTGATTTCTTGAAACTTGGGCCCCTAAACTTCCATGGGTAGAAAGCAGACTGAGAATGCATCTCAGCCCCCAATGAGCATGATCTCCAATGTTCCTTTCAGGTGTAACCAAAGAAAATAATAGAAAGGAAGACGTCTCAGAGGGCAGTTAGAGCCTGTGGAAAATGATGGACTTCAGAGCTATTCCCAGGGGTGGAATCAGAGAATTATCAAGGAATATTTCCACCTTTAGGTGACTTCAGACTTTCATAGACCATTGACTGCTGTAGCTCCCATTCTTCCCTCCTCTGATTCAGAATACTTACTGCAATTATCCTGATCCTGCTCAGCCATTGTATATTGGATGTCTATGGGGTTGAGAATTTGTTAATAGGCCTCCAGACCAATGTAAAAACCATTGTGAGCCCCTGGATTTTGAGCCTGATGACATGACTAGTAGGATTATCTCCTATGGGGAGTGGGTAAGTGTGGTCTGTATGTGGGAGTTGAGAGAAGTGAATATTTGTGATATTTAATGTCCCTCCCTAGAATCAGGTTATACTATCCCAACCCACTGATGTCAGGCTTATACATGTGACTTTCCTTGGCCAATGAAAAAAGTGAAATGAATAGAGCAACAGCTGAGCTTAATGAACATAAAGCATGAGCAAGAAATAAACATTTGGAGTCATTTGTTACTGTAACATAACTTAGGCTATGCTGACTGATACAATTTATATTCATTAACTAGTTGATGTAACACTTATTAAATAATTAACATATGCCAGGTACCTGAGGTGCAAAGATGTTGTCAGAGGAAAGCAAATGCAGTAGAGTAAAAGGGCAACTACTTATACCTGATCTGAGTGTAGAATACCTGCTGAGAGTTCAAGATATGGAACTAGAAAATGCACTTTTATTGCTTATGATTAATCATATATACTTGTGTGTGATTTGTGTGTGTATATTTTTAAGCTAAGGGGAGCAGAGTGGGGTGGGCAGTACTATGACATATGTAGCATACCTTTGAGATGTGTATTTCCTATCAAAAGTTCATTTTTTAGACTTCCAGTAAAGCTTCATTGCCTCATAGAAAGAAAGAAAGAGAGAGAGAGAGAGAGAGAGAAAGAAAGGAGGGAAGGAGGGAGGGAGGAAGGAAGGAAGGAAGGAAGGAAGGGAGGGAGGGAGGAAGGGAGGGAGGAAGGAAAAAAAGAAAAAAATGAAAAGCATCCTCAGAGCATCAGGGGAGCCCTGGCTGGCTTTGTTGCTTCTATTTTTAGCCTGCCCTGCATCTGTCAGACTGGGTCAGTGCTGAATGCCAGGGGCAAGATGGCCTCCTTGGCAGAAACAAGACAGTGTAGTAGGGATGTTTTTTAAAAGCTGCACCTAAAAACTCAGAGAGTATATAATGGAGTAATTTTTACTTTTGAAGGGACTGTGTTGTGAACTCTTAAATATCAAAAGACTTCGAATTGAGGAGATCCCACAAATGCCCTTGATCAAGTGAAATAAGCACAATCAGCCACCTTGCTTTTCTTTCAACGCATTTTAGTCTGGGAATTGCAGTGCTGATGCTTCACGCCCCGTAAAGGTCAGTGCTCACTAGATCTTTATTTGGAAAGATTATCTATCATCACAATGTCTTACAGTACAATTTAGTGACAGGGTCAGAAACAAATCCTGAACTGTAGATCAAAGGAATATCTTAGAAGGATAAGAGGGATTAACCTTGATTCTTGGGTTCTCATAATCATTACACAGAATTGCTAATTAATTGTGATACCTTCTTCCCAAAAGGCACTACTTTGTTGTTTTTGTTTGTTTTTTTATTAAGTGTTTGTTAAGAAACCAGATTGATTATCATACAGTTTCTTTCTGGCTGACTAATAGTCCTAGCCTTTCAATTCTCTTTTAATTCACTTTGGTTTTTATTCTATCTGAATCTACAAAAACCCACTAAGTGTTCAGGAAGTTGCTGTCTTTAATGTCTTTGGCCCTGGCTGTGCAGGAAGACTTTGTTTCCCCATTGGACTAACTACCATATCTTTGCTAGATATCTCATCATGTATCAGAATATTATTTTTAATAATTGTGGTAATAATATTATTGTTGTTCCCTTTATCAAGCACATAGTCATTAACGAGCCCTGTGATGAGCACTTTGTAAATACTTATCAGTGTGTTCCTCAGAATACAGTATATAGATCCTCAAAACACTCAGTACAAATAGAGATGATTAGGCAAATACATTTCAAAAATGTTCCTTATTATATACCTTGCTTAACTACTTAAACACTCTGAAATTTTTTTTGTAGTTTTTTTTAACCACTTTTTAAAAATTGAAGTATAGTTAATTTACAATGTTGTGTTAGTTGCAGCTGTGCAGCAAAGTAATTCAGATAGGTAGATATATAGATTCTTTTTCAGATTCTTTCCTATTATAGGTTATTACAAGATATTTAATATGGTTCCCTGTGCTATACAGTAGGTCCTTGTTGTTTATCTATTTTATATATAGTAGTGTATATATGTCAATCCCAAACTCCTAATTTATCCCCCTGCCCCCCATCTCCCTTGGTAACCGTAAGTTTGTTTTCTATGCCTGTAAATCTATTTCTGTTTCGTAAATAAGTTCACTTATATCATTTTTTAGATTCCACGTTTTATATTTCCTAATTTTTTAAACCAGAATTTTCTCAAATTAGTACCTATCAACATTTCACAAAACCAGTGTCCTGTGGTACACTCCTTGAAAAAGGCAATATTTTGTCAATTCTTTGTTATAGAAAACTGGGAAGTTAGACATTATTATCCTCATTTATAGATATATAGTTAATTTCAGAATGATTGGAATTCTTGCTCAGTTTAACAAGTCATGAAATAACAGGATTGGACATCAGATATAAGGCTGTCTGATTCCAAGGCCCATGCTCTTAATCACTCTGTTTTTACTACTTCAACATTGCTAGTGTTTAAAAAAAACTTATTTTAAAACAAATATTTTCTGACATTTAGCTCTCCCAATCCCCACAAATTGATCGACTTTAAATGTACCACATGGATTTGAAGGGAGATAAGATTTGCAAAGCTCTGTAAGCTCCTTAGCCAGGTGTTTTGCTTCATAGCACTTCTGTGACACATCCCTTTTGGTGACTCAGTTTAGTGATGTTCTGAAGCAGTCCTATACTGGCTTCTGAGAGTCAATTGTTAAATTTCCAGAAATTTTCTGAGTTAAACAGCCATTATTCAAAATTAAATTACATAAACCTGTAATTAAACGTTATATTGAAAACAAAAGCATTAAATGCTCCCAACTCATCAATTCCTAATTATTTTACAATATTTCACTATTATCTATGCTCTTGAGATTGTAGGGGAGCAAAATTAGCCACCCAAAATACCTCTTTTGTATGTGGATTATTTTGAGCTGAAAACAATTACGAAACAGAAGACTCAGTAAGTCTTTCTTTTTACCTCTCCTTTAGCTGCCTAGTAGACCTGAAACTAACACAATGTTATAAACCAACTATATCTCAATAAAAAATAAAAATAAAAAATAATTAAAAAACAGAACAAAACAAAAAGAGTTTAGAGAAAGGGTCTGTTCTGGAATAGAACTATCACCAGAGATACTGCAAAGAATACGGTCCTGGTGTTGTAGGGGCAACTCTAGGCAACTGTGTTCAAATGCAGGAGGCTAAGAAATCAATGTTAATACTTCTGTGACTTTAAAATTCAATAAAAGTCTTTCTAAAAATTGAATTTAAAAGGATTTAGGGCTTCCCTGGTGGCACAGTGGTTAAGAATCCTCCTGCCGATGCAGGGAACACGGGTTCGAGCCCTGGTCCGGGAAGATCCCACATGCAGTGGAACAACTAAGCCCGAGCACCGCAACTACTGAGCCTGGGCTCTAGAGCCCAAAAGCCACAACTAATGAAGCCCACACCCCTAGAGCCTGTGCTGCACAACAAGAGAAACCACCACAGTGAGAAGCTCGCGCACTGCAACGAAGAGTAGCCCCTGCTCACCACAACTAGAGAAGGCCCGTGCACAGCAACGAAGACCCAACGCAGCCAAAAATAAATAAATAAATAAACAAATAAATAAATTTATTAAAAAAAAGGATTTAAAATCTTAAATTCGTTTAGATGATATTTGGTACTTACTGTTTTCTGACACAAGTGCTTTGATGATTATTTTTAGCTCACAACCAAGTCTTTCTTTATTAAATTTGAGATATCCCAGCTGTGAGAGGTGGCACTTGCTCTCAAAGTGCTTCCTTAATCAAATTATCACAGAAAAAGTGTAAAATTGCCACTCTTACAAGTGCTATGATGAGTGGCTGGACTCATAGAGGTCAAGGAAGGCTTCTCTAAGGAAGTGGTACTGTGAGGTGTGAAGTATTAGGAGGGAGGAGGGGGGGGGGGTGAGCTACCTTTTGGGTAAAGGGAGTGGCATTTGAAAAGGCCCTGTGGTGGGAGGGAGCATGGCAAGTACAAGGGAAAGAGGCTTTTGAGGATGGAACAAAGAAAGCAAGACGAAAGGGGCTTCCAGATGAGGCCAGAGAGGTAAGGATGACACAGATCTACATGTAAGCCATGTTGCTGATTATTGTATTTTACCCTAAAAGCAGTGGGAAACCTTAAAAGCAGTTGGACGTGGCAGTAGGGGTGGGAGGGGAGCAATGCAGACTGACCTGAATAAGGTAAGGTGTGCATTGTAAAAGATCAAAGCTAGCTACAGGGTAAAGAAACAATGGGGGAGGATGTAGCGTTGAGGCAGGTGGATCAGTTAGGAAGCTGTTCCCAGGTAGGTGAGAGAACAGAATACATTAGAATAGAGAAGTAGTGGTGGAGAAGGAATAAAGTGGATGGGAACATTCAGGAGGCAAATAGCCAGGAGTTTTTGTAATCTCTACTGAAGCACAAACATTAGTGTTTCTCACAGAAGAATAAAAAGGCCATTGGCCAGGCCTCAGTAGGGTGTGTACAGTAGACTCTTTTTCTAGCAGTTGGAGGGCATTTGTGCTGATCAGACACTCGTTTGCCATGTTCTCATGTGGCTTGAGAAACACAGGCTTACATGTATCATCTGTGTCCAAGAATCAGAGCAAAGCACATTGGCTCAGACATGAAGAAGTCAGGCGCCGAGTTTGCCTTTCAGGCTCCCATGGGGAATAACCACTGTGCCAAATGCCGTGCTTTATACCTCCTTCTCTCTGAGCTCTCAAGTCTTCTCCTAAGGGAAGGTGGTTGGTTAAGGCTTTCACCTTTCATATATTTAGATCAGTTTAGTGTTATTTGGATCAAGTAACATCAAAATATATTGGTACTTTAAAACAAACAGCGTACAGAAATTAAAAAATAAAATGTTGAAAACATTAAATTTATTGCCAGTATAAGTTCTAAGTCCTATATATTGTGACTTAGTTATCTTAAATAATTTTAAGGTAGACACTTTTTTACTTGATTTTTAAAATATTTTTATATTGGGGAATATTTTCAACTAACAAAATTAAAATTAACATCACCCACTTTCCACATCCATTTTCCCTACACCATACACATCTCTCTCTCTCTCTCTCTCTCTCTCTCTCTCTCTCTCTGTCATCTGGTTAGAAATACACTTTCTGGTGTTTCTAGCAGCTGTGAAAACTCAGGAAAAAATATGCATGTATTTACTCAGAGAGCACTAAGAAATGGCAAATTACTCAATTTCAAAGCTTTCAAAAATCAATTGTGCAACAGAACTCTTTAAGTATCCACTTAAATGACATATAATTCTACAAGAAAAAGAAATATTGATGGCATTTTTAAAAGGTTCACTTAAGTTTATTTTTATTTCCCCACAAAGGAAGTCATCCTCTTTGCTTTTTTATTTTTTGTCAGTTAGAACATGGTGGGAACGTGTATGCTATTGAGCTGGCTGAGAGAAGCTATGACATTGATTCTGTGAAATAATATACTCCAGTGGCTGTTGAATAAAGCTTATTGTTTTTGAAAACCACCATCAGATTCTTAAAGCTGTGTGTCTACCTTTCATTAGGTAATTGTTAATCAAAATCATTGTGTCTTTGTGTCCCATTATTGATACAAGGGTTTCTCTACTTGGTTAGGGAAATCCTTGGGCTGAAATTTATTTTTTTAAGGGGTAAAAGCTACTATGGCTGTACGCATGAATGTACACTAGATATGTTTGCTCTTCAGATTCAACATATACTTTACATCCTCTATACATAGTGCTCAGTTTAATGTTATACTCTACCGTATAGGAGGGCAAGACACAGCCGTGCTGTAGCTGGGTCACCAAGCTCACAGAACAGTTCGAAGGAAGACTTCATTTGGTAACTAATGGAACAAAAAACAGGAAATAGAGCTTTAGCTATCTCAGTGAAAATAGAGAATGATACTCCGGATTTTATCCCACTTTTTACAATGAGATGAGAAAGGAAATGGTCAATAAACACTGTATCAGAGAGACTTTCCTGGCAGTCCAGTGGTGAAGACTCCGCTGTTTCGACTGCATGGGACACGGGTTTGATCCCTGTTCCGGGAACTACGATCCCGCAAGCTGTGCAGTGTGGCCAAACAAAACAAACAAACAAAATTAAAAACAAAAATAAAAACAAAAAACACTGTATCGAAAAAATCGCAGAATAATTTTACTTGTAATGCATATTGTCAAAAACTTTATTGCATTCCCCATCCTGATGCCCTTTTACAGATAATCAAGGACATGGCCCCTGTTGGAAAAAGAGAAAAGAAGGAGGAATGTTCGCTATTTTACAGTGATGTAATCGTGTTTTAGAAAGCCAAGTGAAATGAGGTTCCAGGAGGTAAATAGCCACACTTACTATTAAATGTTTTGTAAGTATTTTCATCTGTTACAAGACTTTTACTAAGTTAAGTCTGATATTGGAAGAAGTAACATTTTGATTACTTAGTGTCATGCCCTCTTATAAGCACTTTGTATGTTTTATTTCATCCTCACAACAAGTTTGTTAGAAGGATGCCATTATTAGCTTCATTTGCAGGTAAAGAATCGAGGTACATATACAGGGAGTTACAGTGTAAGTTATTGTCAGAGCCCAGATAAAAAGGTGGTAAATGCATGTTCTCAATTTGTTGAACCAGCTGCTTATAAATATGTTGTGAAGTTGTGAAATATATGCAGGTTGTGGAAAAGGTATCATGCAAACTTCAGTGTTTTGTAAAAGAGAGGTTCTTTTCTCAAATATCATATAAATCTATTCCTGCCTGCTTTGTCATATTTATGCATGAGTGTGTGTATCACGTTTTGCTAAATAGGATTACACTGAAGACTAGAACCCAGGGCTTTGTACTTCAAATTATTCTAGAATTCAGTGAAGACATATTCAAAAGGAACAGCATACAAATTAACCCTCTAAATTTACCCTGTTCTTTCTCTAGGAAAATTAAATTGTCTTCCAAAATCTGGATGAAGGATAACATATAATAGCAGTAACACAGATTTGGTCAGGATAGATAGCACTGAGTCAGAGGTTTAAACAACTAAGCTTTATTCTTAGAAAGCATGACTGTAAGCAACTCAAAATCTGTACTAATAATCCCTGGCTCTCTTTACTAGGAAATATAATTAAAACCATAAGCTCTTTAAATAATGGAGTGCTATTATTCTGTGCCATGAACTCACAACATGAACTGTATGTTGTGGATACAGTTGTATCCGCATGTGTGTCTTATTTCCCACCTATCCTGTTAACAAATAGCTCCAAATATTTTCGTTTTTAAAAAATCTGTCTATAGCTAAATTCAAAAGAAAAAATTAAACAAGGTAAAGCCACATACTGAATCCTAACTCTTGATATATCTCCTCATGAAGATAGATTGCTCTCTAATCTGAAGACTGGTTATATGATTTGTTTTATCCTCTTTAGTGAAGTGTAGACAGACCCTGTTGTCACAATCCCACCGTCAGAATGTAGAGTATTTCTTCTGTTTCCTTTTGTGCTCCTTTGCTAAACAATGCCTATCTAATTAAGCTCCTCTCAGTCAATACATTAATTTTAGGTAGAATTTTGAGAGATTTTAAAACGTCTCACTGTATAGCCCACTCACCTACCAGTGAAGTGTACACAGACATGCACTCACTGTACTTTAAGAGCATGTGGTTTTCATAGCATCCTTGCCAGAGACGTATAGTCTGGAGTACCACTTCCTGAATGTGAATCCTGTGACCGCCTTTGTAAACTTGGGCAAACCATTTAAATTCTTGAGTCTCAGTTTTCTCATATTTAAAACTGAAAAACCAGTAACTATGATGATTTTCACTAATATGTTCTAAGTAGTTCAAATGTGCCAGGCACTGTTTTAATCACTTTACATACGTTAACTCACTTAATCCTCACCACAGCCCTAGGAAATAGGTATTATTATTATTATTATTATTGTTTCCCCCATTTTAGATAAAGAAATGGAGGCACAAAGATTTACTCAGGGTTATACCAGATAACTGTCTCATCTTTATTTCAAATGTTGATATTTTCTTCACCATGGATTTATTTGTGTTACTTCTGATTTTTTAAAATATTGCATTAAGATATTATTTATCTTGATAATTGAACTTTTTCTTGTCCCCTTAATTTTGTACCTGAAGTGAGTGTCTTCTTGCCTTACCCTGGTCCATGGCCTTGAATTATGTATCTCTAAGAGTCTTTGTAGGCTTTAGATGATGCATGTAAAATACTTTGCTTTGCCAGTAGCTTGTTAAGTGGTAGCTGTCATTATTATTATTCTTTCATGTAAATGAGGAAAAAAGAAGATCTAAGTAACTTTTATAAATAATCATATAATGGCACATAATGAAGAAGAATTTAGAGGTCTTACCTCTCTCTTCACATAATAGTATATAACTTAAAAAGTCTGCTTTTATCACTACAGTTACCAAAATTTGTATAATGCTTTCTCCTTTTACAAAACACTTTAATGTATAATATATTAAATATTAGTATATAAGTAAATATATATGTAAATATATAATATATTTGTATGTATATAAATATATACATGGTTTGTGTTTTACAAGAAGAAGATTAGGTAGATAGGGAAAGTAATTTTACCTTCTTTTTAATATACAAGAAAACAAGGACTCAGTGGGATTAAGTGGTTTGCTCAAAGGACACAGCTAACAAATCATGAAAAGCTTTACATTGTCTTTTGCACCCATTTAAGGGAAACTCTTAGTAACTGCAGGATCCAGACACTTTCCTGCCTCAAAATCTATACAATGTCAGTTTAACACAACTTCTGCCCATTCCACTTTCTGTTCTTCTGCAGAAAAAGTGATGAAGGGGATAGAAGGGATGGGGGAAGTGCTACAAATTACTGAATCCCACAAATCCTTTCTTTTCTCCCTAAAGGAGCCATAACTGCTGCTCCTGTGGGGGCCAGGCTAGGATGAGCACCAGTGGAGGTGATGGTTGTACTTAGCAATGAAATAAAGAATTAAAAATTTTTTTTCTTCTTTGTTGCTTTTACATTTTCAAAGTTCTCTGTCAGAAACTGCATTCGTTTTGTAACTTCATTTGGGAAATGGTAAAAAACAAAAAATGTTTGAGTCTTTAGTCTGAGTGTCTTTAAACCCTGTTACCCTTTATTGATATGCCTAGTACACTTGGGAAAATGATTGTTGTAATTTTGTTTCCTCAAATAATTTAATTTTAAGGAGTTTTATTTTCAGCCTGGGCTTTATGATTAATCTGATTTTGTCCTTTCTCATTTCAGATTTTGATTATAGGTCCCTAAATATGGAAGGCAATTAATCACAGTACAAAAGGTAATGCCCTTAATTTTTCAGAAACAACACCTAGTCTTATGACTTCTGAAATCAGCTGTTCATACTTTGCTCTTATAGAGAAAGGGCAGTTTTTGTGCCCCTTTACAAGAAAAATGGAAACAGCAAAGATACAATGTATAGCATCAATAAAACAGTCATGGAGAAAAGTGGTTTTTTCTTACGCTTTCATCTATGGATTCTCTCTTTTTTTATTATTCTAATACTATGAGATAATCCCTACCACTCAAGTATTTTAAATTCTGATTTTTTTTTCATTATTTTTTATTGGTGTTTCTCACTTTGAAGTCAAAACAGCAAGCTCATAAAATAAGGAGGAATTATAATTAACAACCATGGAAAAGTCAATGAACACTTGGTATAGGATAAGTTCATTAAATTGACTAGTTTTCATAATTTAATATTCATTATTGAGAATTTCTTTGATCAGAAGTATCACCTAGTGGCTAACGGAGTGGACACTGGAGCCAGTTTGCTTGGCTTTGCATCGGGCAAGCTCTGTGACAGCAGGCGAGTTCTTTAATCTGGCTAAGCCTTAATTTTGTCCTTCATAAAATGGGACAAATAATAATATATATCTCATAGGATCTCTTTGAGGATTAAGGTAGTTAAATTATTAAAGAACATAGAACAATGCCTGGCACATAGTAAGTACTCTGTAAGTGTTAGCTATTATTATGATGGTCAGAACTGAATACAATGCCTTATGGTGTAGTGGTTCAGAATGAGCCTCCCCTAGAAAAGAATTTTGTCACTTTTGCATGAGGATTATTTTGGGATAAGGGCAATTGAGACCCTGTAGTTTCAAGAGAAACTACCACCCCTCCTTTACCTACCTAGAGAAATTTAAATTGGGTATTTTTCCCAGAAAAAGAGTTATCACTGGAGGTAAATTTTACCTAAGTGGCTGCATCTATAAGGCAGGGCACACATCTAATTACCAAACATCTACTCTTCTTGTCATCCTGTGAATGACCCTCCTGTCCTTGGATGCCCCAGGCCCATATCCCATTCCTTAGCTCAGGATGGCATATACACTTCATTTTACCCTTCTGTTTCTGAACCTCTCATACACGTGGGGTTCCCGTATGTGCAAAAACTAAATTTGATTTTCTCCTGTCAATTTAATTCTTAGACCAGCCAGAAAAAACAAGTAGAGGAAAGTTTTCTTCTTCTCCAACACTGGTTACTATAATGAAGCTGTAAGATAGATATTAGCTCCAATTTTGTACACAAAGCTTACTCATATTCTATGAAGGTTGACTGGCTGTAGTATGAAATAATAAGGAAGGTTGTGACTTAGGTTATGGTATGGCCATCTACCATATTCCCTAAACAGTCAACCAGTAATTATCTCATTCAGTCATTCATCTACACGTACTTCCTTCAGCATGTCTTTACCACTATGAAAACACTGAAGAAATAACATTTTACAGACACAAACACACACAAACATTGAAGAGAATTCTCAAGTCCTTTGGAATGACTGAGCTTGGACAAGTCAGATAAAGCTTGAGTTAAGCCTTTTGTGAAGTGTAGGACTTGGATTTTAGAAGAAATGGAAAGTCTCTACAGGTAGAGAAATAGCGTTCATAAGGCAAGGTGAGGGGATCATATTACTTATATTGCTAGTTTAATGTGTGTTTTCATCAGACTTCATGAGAACAGAGACCACTCCCATCTTGCTAAACATGACATATTTGGTGATAAGCATCATGGTGATAAGCACAGCAGGTATTTAATAAATATTTATTAAATGAATGAATGAGAATGAGCAGTGCATTTAGGGTCCCTTACAAAAGTCCATTTTGTAAGTTGATCCCTGGACAGAATGGAGGAGATCTAGGAAAAGGAACTGTAATTCCAGTTAGAAAACTTACCTAATAACTGTTTTATCCTTATGTTTAAGAACATGATTTACTTTCAGTTGCTTCAAATATTATAATTTATATCACAATTTTTCTTAAATCTCCCCTTCCCCTGAACATTCAAAGAAATAAAATTTGAAGTCAATTAAGTAGAGTGAGTTCCCTACCCAATATAGCCAGAATTGATTTCCTATTACATAAAGAATATAACACTTTGGAAAACATTTTACATTTTTATGGGTTTTTTAAATTTAGTTTTTATTTCTATTAAATTTTTAGATACACACACACAAACACACACAGAGTCAATTTTTTAACCTGCATTTTTTTCCCACAAGTTGTGAAAAAATGGAGCACTTTCTTGAAGGTAATCAACTTCACTGCAATTTTTTTTGCTATCCAAAAGCAACCATTTTCAACTTTTTAAGTTAATTATTTGGAGATTTACCACCACTTCTCTTAATAAATGCTGACAAGCTTTCTTCTTAATTTTTCATATTGGTTCATTATTTATGGACTCTCCCCTATGAAATATAAGGATTGACTCTTGTTCATTCCCTCCACACTACTTTCCACAACACTTGCCTTGTTCCCAAGCACTGAATATCATCAAACATTTGAGTATTTCAAACAGAAGACTCTGCTAGAGCCTTCTGACCTGCTCCAGTTTGGAATGGAGTTGTGTGGGATCACCGACAGCTATCATTTTGGAATCTCCCTTCACTATAATCCTGGAAATTCCCTTTGCCTCTCTTATGTTAGATCCCTTGATTCCTGAATTCCGTGTCTACCTCTTCCTTGGTTCATTTCCTCTTTTGATGAAATACATCTTCTAGTAGATTCCTTATAAGCGGTATATAGAATGTAAATTATTGACATACTGCGTACCTGGGAATATCTTAACATTCACACATAATTAATAGTTTGGCTTAAAATAGTTAGAAGTATATATTTTTCAGAATATTGAAGATATTGTTCTACTGTCTTGTATTTTCCAATGTAGTTTTAGAGATACTCTTTGTCATTCTTCAAAGGAATTGTTTACCCTTTACTCTTTAATAATAAACTTTCTTTATTCTTCCTTTTTTCCTTTCTCTCTCCCTTCCTTCCTTCCTCTCTTTCTTTCTTTCTTTCTTTCTTTCTTTCTTTCTTTCTTTCTTTCTTTCTTTCTTCTTCTTTCTTTCTTCTGTCATATCTTCTTTCTATCCCCAGTTGTCTGAATCTTCACTTACTGTGGATTTATCTTCACCTATTTTGCTCACTATTTGGTCAGACTTTTTAAGTCACAAATCAATGTCTTTCAAGTCTGGGAATGTGTCTTGAATTACTTTATTTGTTATTTATTTCCTTGTTTTTCTCATTCTAGACCTCATTATTTAGCTGTTGGACTTCCTTGAATTATCCCCTAATTCTTTTATCTTTTCTTTCTAAATTTTCCATCTCTGTTTTTACCTTACTTCCTGGGATATTTC